>NC_054499.1:22537289-22606315 GCF_017639515.1 Carcharodon carcharias
GCAGATTCAATAGGAACTTTCAAAATGGGGGAAATTGGAGAAATACTTGAAGGGGGAAAACATGCAGGGATATGGGGGAAGGAGCAGGGAGGAGTGTGGGACTAATGAAATAGATTTTTCAAAGAACAAGCACAGGTATGATGGCCAGAATGTCTCCATCTGTTAAGAAATCTCTCTGCTCCTCCGCACTTTCAGTTACCATTCTGACTCGCCAGCCATAATTACACACTGGCTGATTCATTTTGCTTCCTTAATGGTTCATCATTGTGGGAACGATTATTGATCTTCTCTAACCCTTTCCTGTTGCTTCAACACAGGTTCCATTTGTGTCCCTCACCCCTGCCCCTCCAAAATAACGGCACACTCCCCGGACCCCCTGTAAATACTGACACACTCCCCGTGTCCCCCTGTAAATACTGACACACTCCCTGTGTCCCCCTGTAAATACTGACACACTCCCCGGACCCCCTGTAAATACTGACACACTCCCCGAGGACACCCTGTAAATACTGAAACCCTCCCCGAGGACCCCCTGTAAATACTGACACACTCCCCTGGGACCCCGCTGTAAATACTGACACACTCCCTGTGTCCGCCTGTAAATACTGACACACTCCCCGAGGACACCCTGTAAATACTGACACACTCCCCGAGGACACCCTGTAAATACTGACACACTCCCTGAGGACCCCCTGTAAATACTGACACACTCCCCTGGGACCCCGCTGTAAATACTGACACACTCCCTGTGTCCGCCTGTAAATACTGACACACTCCCCAAGGACACCCTGTAAATACTGACACACTCCCCGAGGACCCCCTGTAAATACTGACACACTCCCCGAGGACACCCTGTAAATACTGACACACTCCCCGAGGACCCCCTGTAAATACTGACACACTCCCCTGGGACCCCGCTGTAAATACTGACACACTCCCTGTGTCCGCCTGTAAATACTGACACACTCCCCAAGGACCCCTTGTAAATACAGACACACTCCCCGGGGACCCCTGTAAATACTGACACACTCCCCGTGTCCCCCTGTAAATACTGACACACTCCCTGTGTCCCCCCTGTAAATACTGACACACTCCCCGTGTCCCCCTGTAAATACTGACACACTCCCCGGGACCCCCCTGTAAATATTGACACACTCCCTGGGACCCCCTGTAATTACTGACACACTCCCCGGGGACCCCCTGTAAATACTGACACACTCCCCGTGTCCGCCTGTAAATACTAACACATTCCCAGGGGACCCCCTGTAAATACTGACACACTCCCCGTGTCCCCCTGTAAATACTGACACACTCCCCTGGGACCCCGCTGTAAATACTGACACACTCCCTGTGTCCGCCTGTAAATACTGACACACTCCCCGAGGACACCCTGTAAATACTGACACACTCCCCGAGGACACCCTGTAAATACTGACACACTCCCTGAGGACCCCCTGTAAATACTGACACACTCCCTGAGGACCCCCTGTAAATACTGACACACTCCCCTGGGACCCCGCTGTAAATACTGACACACTCCCTGTGTCCGCCTGTAAATACTGACACACTCCCCAAGGACACCCTGTAAATACTGACACACTCCCCGAGGACCCCCTGTAAATACTGACACACTCCCCGAGGACACCCTGTAAATACTGACACACTCCCCGAGGACCCCCTGTAAATACTGACACACTCCCCTGGGACCCCGCTGTAAATACTGACACACTCCCTGTGTCCGCCTGTAAATACTGACACACTCCCCAAGGACCCCTTGTAAATACAGACACACTCCCCGGGGACCCCTGTAAATACTGACACACTCCCCGTGTCCCCCTGTAAATACTGACACACTCCCTGTGTCCCCCCTGTAAATACTGACACACTCCCCGTGTCCCCCTGTAAATACTGACACACTCCCCGGGACCCCCCTGTAAATATTGACACACTCCCTGGGACCCCCTGTAATTACTGACACACTCCCCGGGGACCCCCTGTAAATACTGACACACTCCCCGTGTCCGCCTGTAAATACTAACACATTCCCAGGGGACCCCCTGTAAATACTGACACACTCCCCGTGTCCCCCTGTAAATACTGACACACTCCCCGGGGATCCCCTGTAAATAATGACACACTCCCCGGGGACCCCCTGTAAATACTGACACACTCCCCGGGGACACCCTGTAAATACTGACACACTCATCGGGATCCCCTGTAAATCCTGACACACTCCCCGGGGACCCCCTGTAAATACTGACACACTCCCCGGGGACCCCCTGTAAATACTGACACACTCCCCGGGGACCCCCTGTAAATACTGACAAACTCCCTGGGACCCCCTGTAAATACTGACAAACTACCCGGGGACCCCCCTGTAAATACTGACACACTCCCCGGGGACTCCCTGTAAATAGTGACAAACTCCCCGGGGACCCCCCTGTAAATACTGACACACTCCCCGGGAACCCCCTGTAAATACAGACACACTCCCTGGGGACCCCCTGTAAATACAGACACACTCCCTGGGGACCCCCTGTAAATACTGACACACTCCCTGGGGACCCCCTGTAAACACTGACACAATTGCAGGCTTGTGCCAACTCTCCAACACAAAACCATGGCAATTGCAAAGAATGGGTTGTTTTGGTGTAAGCAGCAAGAGGACTGAATCAGAGAAGGGAGAGCGATTGATGTTTCCGGACCTATTTACTGGACCTGGTATCCACGCTCTGTGATTAATCAGCCACGAGCATAATGAATGGTGGAGCCGTCTCGAAGGGCCGAATGGCCTCCTCCTGCTCCTAGTTTCTCTGTTTCTATGAGCTAGCTTCAGGTGGCCAGTGATCTGATGGGTCCTGGGGATCTACTGGAATCCCTCAGTCACCACCATCTTCCGTCCTCTTCCAAACCCCCAATGGTACATCGCGAAACAGGCTGGGTCCCTCTCCTCTGGACCTTCAGTCATCAGCCAGCCACAAAGACCTGCACTTATGTGGCGCCTTTCATGACTACAGCGCTCTACAGCCGATCGCGCCCTTCCGCTGTCACGAGGCAGCCAACCTGTGCACAGCAAGATCCCACAAACAGCAGCGCGACCAAACGAGCGTGGTTATTTGTTTTGAGCGAGGCCAGGACAGGGCAGGTTGGCAAACGTTTACATGATG
This sequence comes from Carcharodon carcharias, assembly GCF_017639515.1. Taxonomy (NCBI): domain Eukaryota; kingdom Metazoa; phylum Chordata; class Chondrichthyes; order Lamniformes; family Lamnidae; genus Carcharodon; species Carcharodon carcharias. The sequence continues at coordinate 22,540,457 of NC_054499.1, forward strand.
CACGGAGAGGGCAATTTTCACCCACACGGAATAAAAGGGGCCCTGAGTCACAGGGAGCCGGAACCTTCTACACAAGCTGGACGCAGCGTTCCCTGGTGCTCCCGGCAACGCACTGCGGGATGGCATTCCGGAACGTTCCGGAGTGTTCAAGGAGGTTCAGTTCCGTCGCACCCCTTTCGCCCTCAGATACAGTGCGCGTGACCCTGGCCAGCGATCAGGGCGGGCGGAATGGGCTGGGAGGGTCCGGGGTCTGGGTGGACTCTGTACAACTGGAGCAAGATGTTCCTACTTTTACATTCCATTTATTGCTGTTTGTGGGAGCTTGCTGTGCACAATTTGGCTGTCACATTTCCTATATTACAACGGTGACCAGACTTCAAAGAAAGTACACCATGAGCTGCAACCTGCTGAAAAACACTAGAGAAATGCACAACTTTCTATTTTTTTTAACTTGAAACTCAACACACACACACACACACACACAAACAACACACACAAACAAACCACACACACACAAACCACACACACACACACACACAAACCACACACACACAAACCACACACACACACACACACAAACCACACACACACAAACAACACACACACACACACAAACAACACACACACACAAACCACACACACACAAACCACACACACACACAAACAACACACACACACACAAACAACACACACACACACACACAAACAACACACACACACACAAACAACACACACACACACAAACAACACACACACACACAAACAACACACACACACACAAACAAACAACACACACACACACACACACACAAACAACACACACACACACACACAAACCACACACACACAAACAACACACACACACACACACACACAAACAACACACACACACAAACCACACACACACAAACCCACACACACACACACACAAACCACTCACACAACAAACCGCACACACACACAAACACAAACCACACACACACACACAAACCACACACACATACACACACACACAAACCACACACACACACAAACCACACACACACAAACAACACACACACACACACACAAACCACACACACACAAACAACACACACACACACACAAACCACACACACACAAACCACACACACACACACACACAAACAACACACACACACAAACCACACACACACAAACCACACACACACACACACACACACACACAAACCACACACACACACACACACACACACACACACACACACAAACAACACACACACACAAACCACACACACACAAACAACACACACACACACACACACAAACAACACACACACACACACAAACAACACACACACACAAACCACACACACACACACACACACACACACACACAAACAACACACACACACAAACCACACACAGACAAACAACACACACACACAAACCACACACACACAAACCACACACACACAAACAACACACTCACACAAACCACACACACAAACCACACACACTCAGACACACACACACACACACAAACCACACACACAAACCACACACACTCAGACACACACACACACACACAAACCACACACACACAAACCACACACACACAAACAACACACTCACACAAACCACACACACAAACCACACACACAGACACACACACACACACACAAACCACACACACACACAAACCACACACACAGACACACACGCAGACACAAACCACACACACAAACCACACACACAAACCACACACACTCAGACACACACACACACACACACAAACCACACACACACACACACAGACACACACACATAGACACACACACTCTCTCACATACACACACACACAACACACACACAGACACTCACACACACACTCACACAAACCACACACACAAACTACACACACACAGACATACACACACACAGACACACACACACACACACACTCACACACACATACACATAGACACACACGCAAACTCTCACACACACATTCACACACACACACACACACACACACATAGACACACACGCAAACTCTCACACACACATACACACACACAATACACGCAAACTCTCACACACACACACACACTCACACACACACACACATAGACACAGATGCAAACCCACACACACACACACACACACACACACACAATACACGCACACTCTCTCACACATACACACACACACACACACACACACACACACACAAAACACACACATAGACACACACGCAAACTCTCACACACATACACACACATGGACAAACTGCAAGCCTCCCTCATCCAATACTGCTCATACTGCCCAATACCACTCTTGACATTGTGCTTATTCCTGGGGAATCGAGGACAGGTTAAACATCCAAAGGGTCATCACAGACTCCTCCTCCTCCTCCTGAAATGCCGGAGTCAATGTGAAATTGGAACTGCTGGCCTGTCGGCGTCTCCGTGGTAACGGCACGTTTCGCTGGTGTGAGACTGACAGGAGTTTGGGTCAGTGAGGGTCAAAGAGGACGCGGGGAAGGTGTCTGTGACAGACAGCCGATACTCGGGCCACTAGCAGAAGCCTGTACTCTGCGGCTAACGGCTTTCTCAAAGACTGGGCCGCGCAGCCTTGGGCCGTCTGATCCCCTCTGTCGTCTGCGGGTCAGTTAAGCAGCAGGTAGGGCAGGCCGAACTGCTCTCGCATTCCACCCCTGCTCCTCGGAGATGTCCTTCATTCACCTTGGGATAAAACGTCTGACTCCTGCCTCAACTGGCGTTACTTGACCAGGACTCAGTGTGGGTCAGCGGGCACAGGGGTGGAGGGGGCGGGGGGTGGGGGGGGGTTGGGGGTGGGAAACGGGACTCGGTGTGAGTTTGGACACACGGGGGGTGGGGGGGGGGGGAATTGCTGCAGAGTTCCAGAGGACCTCAAGTTTACGGAGGGTAGGAGGGAGGGAGGCAGGCTGGGGTCTGTCGGGGTAAATCACACCGAGAGTCCCAGTCCCCATCCCCACCGCCCGCGACATTTTTATACAATAACCTAAGGGGCCCCAGAGCAGGTGGGTGAAAAGGAGGGACAGCAGCCTCCCAGCTACTGACCAGGGGGAGGCGACAGTACTGTCACTGACCGGGATTCCAGATACCCAGGGGCAATGCTTAGGGGCTCAAATCCCACCGCGGGACAGGGTAGCATTTAAGCTCAGTAAAAACCTGGGAATTAAATGTCCGACGGTGACCTGTGAAAGCCTTTGCTGTAAAAGCCTTTCGGGGAAGGGAATCTGCTGCTCTTACCCGGCCTGGCCTACTTGCGACTCCAGACCCACAGCCATGTGGTTGACCGTTAAATACCCTCTGAACAGGGACGGGCAATAAAGGCCGGCCCAGCCAGCGACCCCCACCCCACCCCCCACATGAACGAATTGAAAATAAGGACACAAGCACACATGACACTACGGACTGTGATGATAGTGTCACGTGTAAAACTGTGCCCTAATTTCAATTCTCACAGAATCACAGCGCACAACAGGCCCTTCGGCCCATCGAGTCTGCACTGACATGTGAGAAACACCTGACCTACCTACCTAGTCCCATTGACCAGCACTTGGCCCATAGCCTTGAATGTTATGACGTGCCAAGTGCTCATCCAGGTACTTTTTAAAGGATGTGAGGCAACCCGCCTCCACCACCCTCCCAGGCAGTGCATTCCAGACCGTCACCACCCTCTGGGTAAAAAAGTTTTTCCTCACATCCTCCCCTAAACCTCCTGCCCCTCACCTTGAACTTATGTCCCCTCGTGACTGACCCTTCAACTAAGGGAAACAGCTGCTCCCTATCCACCCTGTCCATGCCCCTCATAATCTTGTACACCTCGATCAGGTCACCCCTCAGTCTTCTCTGCTCCAACGTAAACAACCCAAGTCTATCCAACCTCTCTTCATAACTTAAATGTTTCATCCCAGGCAACATCCTGGTGAATCTCCTCTGCACTCCCCCCCACTCACTTCCAGTTGTTGGCTCTCCTTTGCTTAAGGAGAAATCCACGATCTCCATGGGATCCTGTCAGGACCTTTTCACTAACACGCGCCCCAACCGGAGAAAACAGCCGGTATTTTCCAGCCCCTCACACGGGCGGAATCTTCCGGTCCCGCCGGCGTGAACGGAGACCTCGATCCTGGCCGGCCCTGCGGCGTGAACGGAGACCTCGATCCTGGCCGGCCCTGCGGCGTGAACGGAGACCTCGATCCTGGCCGGCCCTGCGGCGTGAACGGAGACCTCGATCCTGGCCGGCCCTGCGGCGTGAACGGAGACCTCGATCCTGGCCGGCCCTGCGGCGTGAACGGAGACCTCGATCCTGGCCGGCCCTGCGGCGTGAACGGAGACCTCGATCCTGGCCGGCCCTGCGGCGTGAACGGAGACCTCGATCCTGGCCGGCCCTGCGCGGGTTGGACTGCAAAATCCCGGCCTTACAACTTCTCTTTTCTAAAAACCCTCAGACATGACCCAATATATAAGGTGACTTTCCTTAAGAAGATAAAGAACAACTGTCCGTCCTCCTCCAGCGTTAAGCTGACATTAGCTGGAAATGTAAACTGGAATGAAGATAAGACAAGAAGCGTTAGCCCAGGACGGAGGCTACGAGCTGTGAGCCTGCTTTAGAGGCATTAACTCGTTCGGAATGGCCCACCTTGAGCCTCTGTGGTGAATGAGGTTTGTAATACAGGCCCCTCCGCTGCTACTGTAAAGGGTCAGTGCCGCCATCTCCATGGTCCTGAGCCCACACCTCAGTGTTTTGGAGAGAGGATGCCTGCTTCGGTTATATCCCCTCTCCATAAGACATAGGATCAGAAATTAGGCCATTCGGCCCATCGAGTCTGCTCTGCCATTCAATCATGGCTGATAGGTTTCTCAACCCCATTCTCCCTGTAATCTTTGATCCCCTTACCAATCAAGAACCTATCTTTCTCGGTCTTAAATACACACAATGACCTGGCCTCCACAGCCTTCTGTGGCAATGAATTCCATAGATTCACCACTCTCTGGCTAAAGAAGTTTCTCCTCACATCTGTCCTAAAAGGTCTTCCCTTTACTCTGAGGCTGTGCCCTCGGGTCCTAGTCTCTCCTACTAATGGAAACATCTTCCCCACGTCCACTCTATCCAGGCCTTTCAGTATTCTGTAAGTTTCAATCAGATCTCATTGAAATTGTGACAGGGGTGGACAGACTGGAAGCCGGGGGGTGGGCCTAGAATTCGTTTACAGGATGTGGGCGTCACTGGCTGGGCCCAGCATTTATTGCCCATCCCTAATTGCCCCTTGAGAAGGTGGGGGTGAGCTGCCTTCTCGAGCCGCTGCAGTCCACGTGGTGTAGGTACACCCACAGTGCTGTTAGGGAGGGAGTTCCAGGGTTTTGACCCAGCCACAGTGAAGGAACGATGATATATTTCCAAGTCAGGATGGTGAGTGACTTGGAGGGGAACTTCCAGGTGGTGATGTTCCCATGTGTCTGCTGCCCTTGTCCTTCTAGATGGTAGTGGTCGTGGGTTTGGAAGGTGCTGTCTAAGGAGCCTTGGTGAGTTGCTGCAGTGCATCTTGTAGATGGTACACACACTGTTGCTACCGGGATAGGCAGATTTTTGGAAATTAAGGGGTAGGGGGAGCAGGCAGGAAAATGGAGTTAAAGCCAAGATCAGCCTGGTCGTTTTGAATGGCGGAGCAGACTCGATGGGCCGAATGGCCTATAATCCTGCTCCTACTTACATCCTCATGTTCTCTTCAGTACAAACGATGCTGAGACATTGGATCTTAGTTCCGGCCTATCGCAGGGGACAATATGATGCTACCTGCCTTGTCTCAGCAGCCCCCAGGTGAATTTGGACTCCAGGCACCATGTGGGGCCCTCAAATGGTCCTTTGACCCAAGACAGTGACCACTGGAAGGCTGCCTGGGGTAGATGGGAGCAGTTCCAGCGTCCGGGAACTGCCTGAGTCTCGGAGAGAGCCAACGGAGAAAAAGGAACTTCAAACATTTCCCAACTCCGACCTGGAAATGTTGGGGAAGCAAAGCACAGGAGTATCCCCGGTGGTGACATTCCCTGTCCACTACACCCCTCCGGCCACCCCGCTGACCCACCCCACCCCGGCCTTCAAGCTCAGAGAGAGAGAGAGAGTTAGAGAAACGGAGAAGCAGAGGGGACAATGGAATATGGACAGGGTTCGAGGGAAGATACCACAAATCAGCAGTTGAGAGGGAAACACGGAGAGACCAGGAGGGAACAGATTACATTTATATAGCACCTTCAACATTGTGAAAGGTCCCAAGGCACATTGCAGTGACATTAGAAAATAAAACCGGACATCGATTCACATGAGGAGATATTAGGGGCAGATGACCGAAAACGTGGTCAGAGAGACAGGGTTTAAGGAGGGTCTAAAAGGAGGAGGGAGGGCGGAGAGGGTTAGGGAGGGAATTCCAGACCTCAGGGCCCCAGGCAGCTGAAGGCCAGGCCACCAGTGGTGGAGCGATGGGGATCGGGGGATGGTCAAGAGGCCGGAATTGGAGGAGCGCAGAGAGCTCGGAGGGTTACACAACACTGGTGTAGGAAACTACAGAGAAACACGGGAAAGAACAGTGAGTGAGAGACGGGAACAGTGAGAGACAGGAACAGTGAGAGAGACACAGGAACAGTGAGAGAGAGACAGGAACAGTGAGTGAGAGACAGGAACAGTGAGAGACAGGAACAGTGAGAGAGACACAGGAACAGTGAGAGAGAGACAGGAACAGTGAGTGAGAGACAGGAACAGTGAGAGACAGGAACAGTGAGAGAGACACAGGAACAGTGAGAGAGAGACAGGAACAGTGAGTGAGAGACAGGAACAGTGAGTGAGAGACAGGAACAGTGAGAGACAGGAACAGTGAGAGAGACACAGGAACAGTGAGAGAGAGACAGGAACAGTGAGTGAGAGACAGGAACAGTGAGAGAGAGACAGGAACAGTGAGTGAGTGACAGGAACAGTGAGTGAGAGACGGGAACAGTGAGCAAGAGACAGGAACAGTGAGAGAGACACAGGAACAGTGAGTGAGAGACGGGAACAGTGAGTGAGAGACAGGAACAGTGAGTGAGAGACAGGAACAGTGAGAGAGACACAGGAACAGTGAGTGAGAGACAGGAACAGTGAGTGAGACACAGGAACAGTGAGTGAGAGACGGGAACAGTGAGTGAGAGACAGGAACAGTGAGTGAGAGACGGGAACAGTGAGTGAGAGACGGGAACAGTGAGTGAGAGACAGGAACAGTGAGTGAGAGACAGGAACAGTGAGAGAGACACAGGAACAGTGAGTGAGAGACAGGAACAGTGAGAGAGACACAGGAACAGTGAGTGAGAGACAGGAACAGTGAGTGAGAGACAGGAACAGTGAGTGAGAGACAGGAACAGTGAGAGAGACACAGGAACAGTGAGTGAGAGACAGGAACAGTGAGAGAGACACAGGAACAGTGAGTGAGAGACAGGAACAGTGAGAGAGACACAGGAACAGTGAGTGAGAGACAGGAACAGTTAGTGAGAGACAGGAACAGTGAGAGAGACACAGGAACAGTGAGTGAGAGACAGGAACAGTGAGAGACAGGAACAGTGAGAGAGACACAGGAACAGTGAGAGAGAGACAGGAACAGTGAGTGAGAGACAGGAACAGTGAGAGAGAGACAGGAACAGTGAGTGAGTGACAGGAACAGTGAGTGAGAGACGGGAACAGTGAGCAAGAGACAGGAACAGTGAGAGAGACACAGGAACAGTGAGTGAGAGACGGGAACAGTGAGTGAGAGACAGGAACAGTGAGTGAGAGACAGGAACAGTGAGAGAGACACAGGAACAGTGAGTGAGAGACAGGAACAGTGAGTGAGACACAGGAACAGTGAGTGAGAGACGGGAACAGTGAGTGAGAGACAGGAACAGTGAGTGAGAGACGGGAACAGTGAGTGAGAGACGGGAACAGTGAGTGAGAGACAGGAACAGTGAGTGAGAGACAGGAACAGTGAGAGAGACACAGGAACAGTGAGAGAGAGACAGGAACAGTGAGTGAGAGACAGGAACAGTGAGTGAGAGACAGGAACAGTGAGAGACAGGAACAGTGAGAGAGACACAGGAACAGTGAGAGAGAGACAGGAACAGTGAGAGAGACACAGGAACAGTGAGTGAGAGACAGGAACAGTGAGTGAGACACAGGAACAGTGAGTGAGAGACGGGAACAGTGAGTGAGAGACAGGAACAGTGAGTGAGAGACAGGAACAGTGAGTGAGAGACAGGAACAGTGAGAGAGACACAGGAACAGTGAGTGAGAGACAGGAACAGTGAGAGAGACACAGGAACAGTGAGTGAGAGACAGGAACAGTGAGTGAGAGACAGGAACAGTGAGTGAGAGACAGGAACAGTGAGAGAGACACAGGAACAGTGAGTGAGAGACAGGAACAGTGAGAGAGACACAGGAACAGTGAGTGAGAGACAGGAACAGTGAGAGAGACACAGGAACAGTGAGTGAGAGACAGGAACAGTTAGTGAGAGACAGGAACAGTGAGAGAGACACAGGAACAGTGAGTGAGAGACAGGAACAGTGAGTGAGAGACGGGAAATACAGAGAGAACAAGGGTAAAATGTATAGGAACATACAGAGAGGGGGACAAGCAAAAAGAATCCTTTTTCATTTATTTACAGAATGTGGGTGTCATTGGCGATAATATTCATCACCCATCCCTAATTGCCCCTTGAGAAGGTGGTGGTGAGCTGCCTTCTTGAACCGCTGCAGCCCATGTGGTGTAGGTACACCCACAGTGCTGTTAGGGAGGGAGTTCCAGGATTTTGACCCAGCCACAGTGAAGGAACGGCCGATATATCTTCAAGTCAGGATGGTGAGTGACTTGGAGGGGAACTTCCAGGTGGTGGTGTTCCCATGTGTCTGCTGCCCTTGTCCTTCTAGATGGTAGTGGTCGTGGGTTTGGAAGGTGCTGTCTAAGGAGCCTTGGTGAGTTCCTGCAGTGCATCTTGTAGATGGGACACACACTGCTGCTACTGTGCGTCGGTGGTGGTGGGAGTGAATGTTGAAGGTAGTGGAAATACAACAAGGACAGGAAACATAAGAGTGATAGAGAGAAAGGTAGAAGGCAAACAACACCACGAATGAGCAGCCCACTGACAGCAGAACTGAAACACAAACAAAAACGCAGACACTTTCGAAATAGATCAACTGAAAAATACGAAGGAAGATAAACCAACAATCGGACATCGTGACCATGAAAGCGGGCCGAGAACACAGAGTGAGGCAGAGCAGCCACATCAACAATGTATGAGAGGGGGAGACACACACAACTGATTGAGACAGGCTGGAATACATTTGAAAGTTAATGACAAGAAAAGCAGAGAATGGAAAGTAAAAGGCCAGGGGACATTGCCAAGCAGGATAAAGAGGGAAAAAAAGAGATGGGGGAGGGAGGAGAGTGACATAAGCAACTCACAGGCACTGATACACATTCAAAGCAGGAGGACGTGGGCAGCGGCAGTGATGGGGGGTGGGATATAGACAGATACACAGGAGGAGTACGGGCCGATGCATGGGGACAGAGACTGGAAGGTGGATATGGACAGAGACGGGGTGGATATGGACAAAGATGGGAGTGCATATGGGCTGAGACAGGGGTCTGGATATGAAGAGGTACACAGGGGGAATATAGACAGATGCACGGGGGAATGTGAGCATTGACTGGGAGGTTGATATGGGCAGAGACAGGGGGTGGATATGGGCAGAGACAACATGTGGATATGGGAAGAGACACAGGCTGGATATGGGAAGTGACAGGGGAACATATGGGCAGAGACAAGGGGTAGAGATGACCAGAGGGAAGTGTGGATATGGCCACAGATATGGAGTGGATATGTGCAGAGGCAGGGGGTGGATGTGGGCAGAGGCAAGGGGTGATATCGGCAGAGACAGCAGGTGGATATGGGCAAAGATAGCATGTGGACATGGGCAGAGATGGGGGTAGATATGTGCAGAAACAGGGGAGTCAATATGGGCAGAGACCAGGGGTTACATATGGGCAGAGAGTGGGGAGTGAATATGGACAGAGACAGGGGGTAGATATGTGCAGAGACAGGGGAGTCAATATGGGCATAGGCAGGGGGTGGATATGAGCAGAGATAGGGGCTGGATATGGGCAGAGACAGGGGTTGGATATATGCAGAGAAATCAGAGTCAATATGAACAGAGACATGGGAGTCAATATGGGCAAGGACCGGGGGTGGGGGGTGGGGGGTGGGGGGGGGGGGGGGGGGGTGGGGGGGGGGGTGGGGGGGGGGAGGGGGGGGGGTTTGGATATATGGATATGGAGAGATGGGGGAATGTGGGCAGAGAAGGGGGGTGGATATGGGCAGAGCAAGGATTGGATCTGAGCAGAGGCAGGGGTGGATATGGGTAGACACACGGGGTGGATATGGGCAGAGATAATGGGTGGACATGGGCAGTGACAGGGGTAGATATGGGCAGGGGTGGATTTGGGCAGAGGTTTGGGGTGGATGTGCACAGAGACAGGGAGTGATATGGGAAGAGACAGGTGGTGGATATGGGAAGAGGCAGGGGCAGTTATGGGCACAGACAGGGGGATGGATGTGGGCAGAAATGGGCAGTGGATATGGCCTGGGTTTGGGGGGTGGTGGATATGGTCACAATCGGGGAGTGAAATTTGAGCAGGGACAGGGGTTTAGATATGGGCAGAGACAGGGGGTGGATATGTTAAGAGGCAACGGGTGGTTATGGGCAGAGACAAGGGGGATGGATGTGGGCAGAAATGGGCAGTGGATATGGCCTGAGATGGGGGGTGGTGGGTACAGCCACAGTCAGGGAATGAAACATGTGCAGAGACAGGGAGTGGATATGGAAAGAGACAAGGTGTGGATATGGGCAGAGACAAGGGGGGGGGGTGGTTGTGGGGAGAGGGAAAGGGTCCATGGGGCACAGACAGGGGGATTGATATGGGCAGAGACCAGAGGTGTATATGGGCAGAGGCAGGGGATAGATTTGGGCAGAGAGGGAGGGAGTTGATACGGACAGAGACTGGGGAGTTGATATGGACAGAGACAGGGGTGTGCATGTGGGCAGGGAAAGAGGGGTGGATGTGGGCAGAGACTGTGGGGTGGGTGTGGGCAGAGACTGAATGGATCTGGTTGGAGACAGGGAATGGTCATGGGCAGATATAGGAGGTGGATATGGACAGAGATGGCAGTGGATATGGGCAGCAACAGGCAGCGATATGGCCAGACTGGGTTGATATGGGCAGAGACGGGTGGTGGATATGGCCACAGATGGGGAGTGAAATATGTGCAGAGACAGGGGTTGGATGTGGGGAGAGGGAAAGGGATTGAGGCAGAGACCAGGGTTGCATAGGGGCAGGGACTGGGAGTGTATAGTGGCAGAGACTGGGGGGTGAATAGGGGCAGAGACTGGGGGCGGGGAGGGGGGTGGTGGATATGCACAGAGACTGGGTGGGGGGGGGGGAGGATGGATGTGGGCAGAGACAGCAGGTTGATATGGGCAGAGACAGGGAGTGGATAGAGGCAGAGACAGGGGGTGGATATGGGCAGAGACAGGTTGGATGTGGACAGAGATGGACGGTGGATATGGCCAGAGGTGGATTTTTTTATGGCCACAGATGGGGAGTGAAATATGTGTAGAGATGTGGGCAGAGACAGGAGATGGGTAGAGGAAGAGACAGAATGTGGATATGGGAAGAGGAAGGGTGCAGATATGGGCAGAGACAGGGAGTGGATATGGGTAGATACAGTGGGTGGATATGAGCAGAAAGAGGGATTGGATATGGAAAGAGGCAGGGAGTGGATATGAGTAGAGACAGGGCTGGATATTTGAAGAGATGGGGTGGATATGGGCAGAGGCAGTGGGTGGATATGGGCAAAAACAGGGGAGTCAGTATGGGCAGAGATAGGGGATGGATATGGACAGAGTCGGGGAGATGTGGGCAGAGACAGGCATGGATATGGACCGGGGGAGTCAATATGGGCAAAGACTGGGGGTGGTGGATACAGACAGAGACGGGGGGATGTGAGCAAAGACAGGGGGTGGATATGAGCAGAGACAGGGGGTGGTATGGGCAGAGACAGGGGGTGGATATGGGCAGAGACATTGGAGTAAATATGGGCAGAGACTGGGACATGGATATGGACCAAGACAAGGGGATTTAGGCAGAGACAGGGGTGGCTATGGGCAGAGATGTGGGTGGACCTGCCAAGAGACTGGGGTGGAAGTGACCAGGGATGGGATGCATATGCCTATAGATGGTGGTGGATATGCCCAAAGGTGGGTGGGGGTGGATATGTGCAGAGACAGTGGGTGGATGTGGTCAGAGAGAGAGGATGGATCGGGGCAGAGGCGAGGAGGTTGATATGGGCAGAGACCGGGGAGTGGATATGGACAGAGGTGGGTGCATGTAGGCAGAAAGGCGTGGATGTGGGCAGAGACAGGTGGGTGGATATGGGCAGTGACAGGTAGGGCATATGGGCAGAAGCAGGGGGTGGATATGGGCAGAGGTAAGGTGGACATGGACAGACATAGTTATGGATATGGGCAGAGACAGGTGCTGGACATGGGCAGAGACAGGGGTAGATATGGGCAGAGGCAGCGCATGGATATAGGCAGAGATAGGATGGTTATGGGATGAGACGGTGGCAGGAATGGCAGAGATGGGTGTGGATATGGGCAGAGATGGGTGTGGCTATGGGCAGAGATGGGCATGGATAATGGCAGAGGTGGGGCTGGATATGAGCAGGGGCAAGGTTATATATGGCCAGAGATGGGGGATGGATATGGCCACAGATGAGGGGAAGATATGGCCACAGATCAGTGGGGGACATGGGCAGAGGGAAAGGGTGTAAAAGGGAAGAGACAGGGGGTTGATATGGATATGGGTAGAGACGGGTGTGTGGATATGGCCAGGGATCGGGGGGTGGATATGGCCACAGGTGGGGGGCTTTGCAGGGAGAGGGAAAGGGTGTATGGGGCAGAGACAGGGGGATCGAAATGGGCAGAGACCTGGGGGCGGATATGGGCAGGGGCAGGGGTGGGTATGGGCAGATCGGGGGGGGGGAGTGGATATGGAATGAGACAGGTGGTGAATATGGGCAGCTACAAGGGGAGGATATGGGCAGAGACAGGGGGTGGATATGGGCAGAGACAGGGGAGTCAATGTGGCTTGAGACCGGCATGGTAGATAGGGACTAGAGACAGGGCAGGACATGGATAGAGACAGGGGATGGATATTGGAAGAGATAGGGATGGATATGGGAAGTGACAGGGATGGATATGGGGAGAGATGGGGGTTTGGGCAGGGATGGGGTTGATATGGGCAGAGACTGGAGGTGGATATGGGAAGAGACTGGGGATGGATATGGGCAGAGATGTGGGGCAGTTATGGGAAGAGTCAGGGGGTGGATATGGGCAGGGATGGGGTGAACATAGGAAAAGACGGGGTGGATATAGGAAGAGATGGGGTGAATATGAGAAGAGACAGGTGGATATGAGATGAGACAGTGGTGGTTATGGGCAGAGACGGTTGGTTATAGGAAGAGACGAGTACGGATATGGGCACAGATGGCAATGGATATGGACAGAGATGGGTATGGATATGGGCAGAGACGGATATGGATATGGGAAGAGACAAGGATGGATACGGAAAAAGACGGGGTTGGTTATGGGCAGAGACAGAAGTGATATGAGCAGACACAGCGGGTGAATATGGGCTGAGTTGGCAGTGGATATGGGCAGAGACGGGGGGTTGATATTTCAGAAGTAGGGTAGGATTGAGAGCGGATATGTGCAGCGACTGGATGTGCATGTGGGCATAGGCAGATGTTTGCTGAGAAAGGGAGCAGATATGGGCAGACACAGGGAATGGATATGGGCAGAGACAGGGGGCAGATATGGACAGAGATAGAGGACAGGTTGGGGCTAAAACAGGGGGTGAAAATGGCCAGTGACAGAGGGTGGATATGCCAGAGACAGCGGTGGATGTGGCCACAGAAGGGAGAGTGGATAAGTGCAGAGAAAGCGGGTGGATGTGGTCAGGGAGAGAGGATGTATAGGGGAGAGACAAGGCGGTTGAAATGGGCAGGGACAGGGGGTTGAAATGGACAGAGACTAGAGAGTGGATATAGACAGAGACTGGGGTGTGCATGTGGGCAGAGAGACTAAGGGGTGGGTGTGAGCAGAGACAGGGAATGGTTATGGGCAGAGATGGCAGTGGATATGGGCAGACAATGGCATGGATATAGGCAGAGATGGGGATTGATATAGGTAGAGATGTGGTGGTTATGAGAAGAGATGAGTGGTGGATATGGCCTGCAGAAGGGGACAGATATGACCACAGATGGGGGGGCTGAAATATGTGCAGAGTTAGGGGGTGGGTGTGGGCAGAGGCCAGGGGTGGATATAAACAGGGACAAGGGATGGATTTGGGCAGAGACAGGTAGATGGGTATGGGCAGAGAAAGGTGGGAGGGTATGGGCAGGGACAGGTGGGTGGATATGGGCAGAGACAGGTGGGTGGATATAGGCAGAGACAGGAGGGGGGATGTGGGCAGAGACAGGGGTGGATATGGGCAGAGGCAGTGTGTGGATGTGGTCAGAGACATGGGGTGAATATGGGCAAAGACAGAGGGTGAATGTGATCAGAGATGGGGTGGATATGGGCAGAGACAGAGAGTGGATGGGGTCAGAGATACAGGATGTATAGGTCCAGAAACAAGGGTTTGATATGGGCAGAGAAAGGGGGATGGATATGAACAGAGACAGAGATGGATGTGGGTACAGAGAGAGGATGTATAGTGGCAGAGACAGGGGATCCATATGGGTAGAGACTGGGGAGTGGATATGGACAGAAAGGGAGTGCATGTGGGCAGGGAGAAGGGGTGGATGTGGGCAGAGAAAGGTGGGTGATTATGGGCAGAGACAGGGTGTGGCTATGGACAGAGTTTGGGGGTGGATATGGGCAGAGATGGCACTGGATATGAGCGGAGACAGGGGTGGATTTGGCAGAGATAGAGTGTGGATATGGACTGAGATGGGGGTGAATATGGCCAGGGATGGGAGGGGTGGATATACCTGAGATGGGGGGTGGATATGCCTGAGATGGGGAGGATATGGCCACAGACAGGGAGTGGATATGTGCACAGGCAGGGTGTGGATGTGGGCTGAGACTGGGAGTGGATACGGGCTGAGACTGGGAGTGGATACGGGCAGAATCAGTGGATATGGGCAGAGATAGTGGTTGGACATGGGTAGAGGTGGGGGTGGATAGGTGCAGAAATGGGGGTGGATATGCCCGGAGATGGGAGTGCATATGCCCAGGGACGGGTGTGGATATGCCCAGAGATGGCCGGGGGTGGATATGCCTGTAGCTGGGGGTGGATATGTCCAGAGATGTGCAGGAGATGATATGTGCAGACACAGTGTGTGAATATGTGCAGAGACATTGGGTGAATGTGGTTAGAGAGAGAGGATGTATAGGGCCAGAGACAGGGGGTTGATATGGGCAGAGGCTGGAGGGTGGATATGGTCAAGAAAGGGTGGGGTAGATATGGACAAGACAGGGTGGAGTGGATATGGACCACACAGGGTGGGGTAGATTTGGGCAGAGACAGGGGGTGGATCTGGGCAGAGAGAGAGGGGTGGATTTGGGCAGAGGAAGAGGCTGGATGTGGGCAGAGACAGGTTGGTGGATGTGGGTAGACAGGGGATGGATGTTGGCAGAGAGAAGGGGGTGTATTTGAGCAGAGATAGGGTGGATATGGAAAGCGACAGGGAGTGGATATGGGCAGGGACAAGGGATGGATATGGGCTGATACAGGGGGTGGATATGGCCAGAAATGGGGGGGGTTGGTTAAATGTATGTGGAGATAGGGGTGGATGTGGGCAGAGGAAAAGTGGACAGGAGCAGAGGCAGGGGTGTCTACATGGGCAGAAACCGAGGGGTGGGTATGGACAGAGGCAGGTGGGTGGATGTGGGCAGAGACAGGAGGTGGACATGGATAGAGACATGGGTGGGTTTGAGTTTGAGCAGAGACATGAATGGATATGGGCAGAGGCAGGTGGGAGAATGTGGGCAGAGATGGAGTGGATAGGGGAAGAGACAGGGGTGGATATGTGCAGAGACAGGTGTGGATATGGGCAGAGGCAGGGTGTGGATATGCGCAGAGGCAGGGGGTGGATATGAGAAGAGGCAGGGGTGGATATGGAGAGAGGCCTGGGTGGATATGGACAGAGACTTGGGAGGATATGGAGAGAGACATGGATGGATATGGACAGAGACGTGGGTGGATATGAAGAGGGATGTGGCTGGATTGGACAGAGACATGGGTGGATATGGGCAGAGACAGGGGTGGATATAGGCAAAGATGGCAGTGCATAAGGTTAGAGACAACAGTAGATATGTGCAGTGACGGCAGTGGATATGGGCAGAGGGGGGAGTGGATATGGGCAGAGACTGGTGTGGACATGGGCAGAGATAGATGTGGACAGATACAGTGGGTGGTTATGGGCTGAAAGGGGCAAGGGATATGGCCTTGACACAGGGAGTGGATATGGCCCCAGATGAGGAGTGAAATATGTGCAGAGACAGGGAGTGCTAATGGGCAGAAACTGGGGGTGGATATGGACAGAGTCAGAGTGGATGTGGACAGAGACAGGGGGTGGATATGGGCAGCTACAAGGAGTGGATATGGACAGAGACAGGGGGGTGGATATGGGCAGAGACAGGAGGGTGGATATGGGCAGAGACTGGGGGTGGATATGGGCAGAGATAGGGGGTGGATATGGGCAGAGACAGGGGAGTCAATATGGCTTGAGACCGGCATGGTGGATAGGGACAGAGACAGGGCAGGACGTGGATAGAGACAGGGGATGGATATGGGAAGTGACAGGGATGGATATGGGGAGAGATGGGGGTTTGGGCAGGGATGGGGTTGATATGGGCAGAGACTGGGGATGGATATGGGCAGAGATGTGGGGCAGTTATGGGAAGAGTCAGGGGGTGGATATGGGCAGGGAGTGGGTGTGGCAAGAGATAGGGGCATTGGATATGGCCACAGAAGGGGAGTGAAATATGTGTAGAGACAGGTGTAAATGTGGGAAGAGGGAAAGGTGTATAAGGGCAGAGGCAGGGGAGTCAATTTGGGTAGAGACCGGTGTGGCGGATAGGGACAGAGGCAGGTTGGGATGTGGGCAGAGACAGGGGGGTGGATATGGGAAGGGACAGGAGGTGGATATGGGAAGAGACAGGAGGTGTAAATGGGAAGAGACAGGGGTGGATATGGGCAGAGGAAGGGGTGGATATGGGCAGAGACAGGGGGTGGATCTGGGAAGAGACAGAGTGGATATGGCATTAGCCAGGGAGTGGATATGGGAAGAGTCAGGGGGTGGATATGGGAAAAGTCAGGGGGTGGATATGGGAAGAGTCAGGGGGTGTATATGGACAGAGACATGGAGAGAAATTGACAGAACCATGGGGGGATATGGGCAGAGGCATGGGTGCATATGGAGAGAGACATGGGTGGATACGGACTGAGATGTGGATGGATATGAGCAGAGACTTGAGTGGATATGGATTGAGATGTGGGTATGGGAAGACACAGTGGGTGGATATGGGAAATGACAGGGGGTGGATATGGGCAGAGATGGGGTGGATGTGGCAAGAGACAGGGGATTGGATATGGCCACAGATGGGCAGTGAAATTTGTGTAGAGACAGGGGTGGATGAGGGCAGAGGGAAAGGGTGTATAGAAGCAGAGACAGGGGAGTCAATATGGGTAGAGACTGGCATATTGGATAGGGACAGAGACAGGGTGGAAAGAGGGTAGAGACAGGGGATGGATATCAGAAGAGGCAGGAGGTGGATATGGGAAGAGACAGGGATGGATATGGGTAGAGACAGGGAGAGGATATGGTAAGAGGCAGTGGGTAGTTATGGGAAGTGACAGGGAGTGGACATGGGGAAAGATGGGGGTTTGGGTAGGGACGGGGTGGATATGGGCAGAGACTGGAGGTGGATACAGACACAGGTGAGAGATATGGGAAGAGACAGTGGATGGATACTGGCAGAGTTTTGGATAGATATGTGAGACTCAGGAGGGTGGAATGGAGCAGAGGCAGGGAGATTGATATGGGAAGAGATGTGGATGGATAGGGACAAAATGTGGGCGGATATGGACAGAAACATGGGTGGATTTGGACAGAAACATGGATGGTTATGGACAGTGATCTGGATGTAAATGGACAGTGATCTGGATGTATATGGACGGAGATGGGGTTGATATGGACATGGTTAGTGGGCTAGATAGGGAGAGGGAAGGTGGATATGGGCAGAGAAGGGAGGTGGATATGGGCAGAGATGGGAGATGGATATGGGCAGAGATGGGAGGTGGATGTGGGCAGAGTCATGGGAGATATGGGCAAAGGAGGTGGGTGGATGTGTACAGAGAAGAAGATGGATATATGCAGAGACAATGGTGTGGATATGAAAAGTCATGTGGGTCGATATGGACAGAGGAGAGGTGGACATGGACAGAGATGGGAGATAGACATGGACGGAGATGGGACATAACATGGGGACAGATATGGTTAATGGATATGGGCAGGGGCAGTGGGTGGATACGGACAGTGTCAGGAGGTTGATATATGCAGAGACAGGGAAGTTGATATTTGCAAAGGCATGGGGTGTATATTGGAACAGATGGGCTAGAGGATATGAGAACAGATGGGTGGGAGGATATACAAAAAGGTGGGAGGTGGATATGGGCACAGACAAGAGATATGGGAAGAGACAGTGGGTGGATACTGGCAGAGATTTGGGTAGATATGTGAGACTCAGGAGGGTGGAACGGAGCAGAGGCAGGGAGATTGATATGGGCAGAGACGGGGTAGGTATTTGCAGAGATGGGGCAGGTATGAGCAGAGATGGGGTAGATGAGAAGAGACAGGTGGTGGATATAGACATGGATGGGGATTGGGCTTGGGTAGTGACAAGGAAAGGGTATGTGCAGAGAAGCTGAGTTGATATGCATAGAGAAGTGGGATGGTTATGGCCAGGGATGAGGTTGGTGGTATGGCCAGAAATGGGGAATGGAGATGGTCAGAGGTGGGGGTGGATGTGGAAAGAGATGGGGTGGATATGGATAGAGAGAGAGGTTAGATTTTGTCAGAGGCAGGGAGAGGATATGGGCAGAGAGAGAAGATGGATGGAGCAGAGAAGGTGGATATGGGCAGAGACAGGTGTGGATATGGACTGAGGCTTGGGTGGATATGGACAGAGATGTAGGTGGATATGGACAGAGACAGGGTAGTTATGGACAGAGGCAGGGTCGATATGGACAGAGACAGGGTGGGTATGGCAGAGTGAGTAGTCGATATGGGCAGAGATGGGGTGGATGTGGAAAGGGACGGGGTGGATATGGATAGAGATGTGGGTGAATATAGACCAAGACAGGGAGTGGATATGGGCAGAAACACAGGGTGGTTATTGGCAGAGGCAGAGAGTGGATATGGACAGAGACAGGGACTGGATATGGGCAGAGACAGGGTGTGCATATGGAAAGAGAAGTGGGTGGATATGGACAGAGATGTGGGTAGATATGGATAGAGACATGGGTGGATATCGACCTAGATGTGGCTGGATATGGAACGAGACAGAGTGGGTATGGACAGAGAAGTGGGTGGATATGGGCAGAGGCAGGGTGGATATGGACAGAGATGTGGGAGGATCTGGCAGACACAAGGGTCGATACGCATAGGGATGGGGTGCATATGGACAGAGAGAGGGGTTGGATATGGACAGAGAGAGGGTGTAGATATGGCCAGGCGCAGGGGGTGCATATGGCCTGAAAGGGGGATAGATCTAGTCAGAGATGGGGGTGGATGTGAAAAGAGATGGGGGGTTGGTATAGCCAGAGACAGGGGTTGGATATGGCCAGGGTCAGGGGGTGGATATGTGAGAGACAGTGGGTGGATGTGGGCAGAGAGAGACGCTGTAAAGGGGGCAGATTCAGGAGTAGATATGAACAACAATGGGGGTGGATATTGCCAGAGACAGGGGGTGGATAAGGACAGAGAGTGGGAGGATATGGATGGAAAGTTGGGGGGGGTGGTGGACATGGAGAGAGATGGGGTGGATATGGACAGAGAGGGGTGGATATGGACAGAAACATGCAGGTGGAAATGACAGAGACAGAGTGAATATGCACAGAGACAGGGGATAAATATGGGCAGAGAGAGGCCGTGGGTGGGTCAGAAACAGGCTGTGGATATGGACAGAGACGGGGTGCACGTGGACAGAGACAGAGTTGATATGGGCAGAGACGGGGAGCAGATATGAGCAGAGACAGGGTGGATATGGACAGAAACAGGGTGGATATGGACAGAGACAGGGTGGATATGGACAGAGACAGGGTGGATATGGGCAGGGACAGGGTGGATATGGACAGAAACAGAATGGACATGGGCAGAGGCAGGATGGATATGTGCAGAGACAGGGTGGATATGGGCAGAAACAGTATAGATATGGGCAGAGACAGGGTGGATATGGGCAGGGACAGGGAGTGGATGTGGGCAGAGAAGTAGAGTGGTTATGGCCAGAGATTGGTGGTGGATATGGCCAGAAATGGGGGATGGATATGGTCAGAGGTGTGGGCAAATGTGGAAAGAGATGGGGGGGTTGAAAAGGCCAGAGTCAGGGGGTGTATATGTGCTGAGACAGGGGGTGGATGTGGGCGAAGGGGTAGGATGTATAGGGGCAGAGGCGGTGCAGTGGACATGGACAGTGCCAGGGGTGTTGGATATTGTCAATGACAGTGGGATGGACATGGAAATGGACAGAGACAGGGTGGATATGGATAGAGACATGGGGTGGATATGGACAGAGACATGGGGTGGATATGGACAGAGGCATGGGGTGGATATGGACAGAGACATGGGGTGGATATGGACAGAGACATGGAGTGGGTATGCACAGAGATGGGGTGAATATAGGCAGAGAGAGGCAGTGGATGGTGCAGAAACAGGCCGTGGATATGGACAGTGATGGGGTTCATATGGGCAGAGAAAGAGCCATGGTAGAGAATGACAGAGCCATGTGTGGATAAGGACAGAGGTGTGGATGGATATGGACTGAGCCATGGGTGGATGAGGACAGAGACATGTGTGGATTCGGACAGAGAAGCAAGTGTATATGGACAGAGACAGATGGATGGATATGGACAGAGACAAGGGGGTGGATGTAGACAGAGATAGATGGTTGGATATGGACAGAGATGGAGTGGATATGGATAGAAAAAGGGGTGGATATGGCCATTGAGAGAGGGTGGATATGTGCTGAGATGGGGGTGGATGTGGGAAAAGAGGAAGGATGAATAGGGGCAGAGACGGTGCAGTGGATATGGACAGTGACAGGTGGGTTGGATATTGCCAATGACAGGGGGATGGATATGGCCAGAGAAAAGGGGTGCATATGGCCAGAGACAAGGAGTGGATATGGCCAGAGACAGGGTGGATATGGGGAGTGAAGGTGTGTGGATATGCACAGATATGGGGCGGATATGCGCATAGAAATGTGTGGATATGTGCAGAGACAGGGGTGTGGACAGTAAGGTGGATGCATGTGGACAGAGAGAGGTGGATAAGTCAACAGTTAGAGGATGGATATGGGCAGGAACAAGGGCTGGATTTGAGCAGAGGCAGGAGTGAGATATGGAACAGGGGTGATCATGGGGTGGATATGGGGGTGGTTATGGGAAGAGATGGGGTGGATATGCACATAGGATGGGGTGGATATGGGCAGAGATGGGCATGATATGGGCAGAGATGGGGTGGACATGGGCAGAGATGGGGTGGACATGGGTGTGGACAAGGTGAGTATGTGCAGAGACAGGGAAGGATTTGTGCAGAGACAGAGGTGTGGATATGGATAGTCATGTGGGTGGATATGGACAGAGAGGGGAGGTGGATGTTGTTAGAGATGGGAAATAAATATGGACAGAGAGAGGAGGTGGATATGAGAACAGGTAGGGGTTGGATGTGGGCAGGAACAGGGCTGGGTATAGGCAGAGACAGGAGGTAGATATGAGAAGATATGAGACTGGGTGGATATGGGAAGAGATGGGATGGATATGCGCAGAGGATGAGGTGTATATGGGCAGAGGCTGGTGCAGATATGGGCAGAGACGGGCATGGATATGCGCAGAGATAGGGTGGACATGGTCATAGATGATGTCTTTATGTGCAGAGATGGGGGTGAGTATTTGCAGAGACTGGGGTGGGAAGTGCAGAGGCTGGAGTGGGTACATGCAGAGTCAGGTTGGATGTGTGCAGAGATGGGGTGGATATGGAAAAACATAGGGGGTGGATATTGCCAGAGAAGGAGGTGAATATGGACAGAGACATGAGTGCATATGGACAGAGATGTGGGTGCATATGGACTGAGAGAGGAAGTGGATATGGCAGAGACTTGGTAGGTAAGGGCAGAGACATGGGGTGGATATGGGAACAGGTGGGCAAGAGAATATGGTAACAGAAGGGTGGGATGATATGAGCACAGGCGGGAGATATGGGAACAGGTGGAGTGGATACTGGCATAGATGAGGTAGATATGCGCAGACTCGGGAGACTGGAATTTGGCAGATGCGTAGGGACAGCAGGTGATATAAACAGAGTTGGGGTGAATCGGATGGATGGACATGGACAGGGATGGAGGTTGAATAACGACAGAAATGGAGGTTGGATAGGGAAAGAGATGGGGGTTGGGTTTGGTCAGAGGATATGGGCAGAGACATAGGGGTGGATATGGGCAGAGACACAGGGGTGGATACGGGCAGAGATACGGGGGGTAGATATGGGCAGAGACCAGGGAGTGGATATGGGCAGAGACCAGGGAGTGGATATTGTCAGACCAGCTCTCCCCTTCAGGGCGTATCAGCTCGGCCTGAGATATGCAGCACCCTCTAGCTCCTGACCCCGCTGGGAGAGTAAACACAATGACTCGCGCACATTCATGGCACAGGCTGCGCAGCGGGGCGTTAATTCCGGAAACCCATGGCCCATTTCGATTGGAAAGAGGGAGCGCGACAGAGAGAGAGAGAGAGAGAGAGCGAGAGAGTAAGCGAGAGAAAATCAATTTCAGAAAAGCAATTGGATCTGGGAGCTGAGATCGTCCACAAATCGATGCACAATTTAACAAGGCAACAGAGAGGGAGAAAAAAAAAAGACCCAGCACAAGAGACGAGTAAACAGCGAAGCCACTAGGGACTGCAGACTTTGCTGTCACTTTACTGCACAAAGCAGCCTCTCAAATACCAAGCCTGCCTGGACTTAGAACGATCACTGAGAGAAAATGAAATGCTAATCGGGTGGGGTTTAAGTTTCGCGAAAGCTAAAAGCAAGTAGTGAATTCTGACAAACACCGCCACACCACAAGGAATGGACATCGCACCATTCGGGAGACTGGGAACTGATCTTCATGCAGATGGGAAAGGACACAGGCGATCTGCAATGCTCTTGCTCACTGCTCAACCAGCCACTCGCTCTCACACTGCCGATTAATTATTTTTTTTTAACCACTTTCTCCTTGGCATGTCGCTCCGTCGGTTTGCTGTTGGAGCTGCCACTTACAGATGGGGTTAACTGGCTGCCAGTAAGCACATAGCCGAGTGCGTGCCTGGGGGTGAGAGAGCTGGGGACAAAGCCAGGGCTTTCTCAGGGAGTCAGGCTGCCAGGGTTTGGAAGTGATGTCAGCGGACAGCAGGGAACACAGAGAGAAATTCACAAACTCGAAAACCCCACACAGCATGGGGAATAACAGTTTTACAGTGAGGGGTGCGGGGTATATCAGAGTGTTACATTGAGGGGTGTGGGTTATTCTATATATAAACCCCCAAACCACTCGATTAGATTCCAGTCGATAACTCACTCCCTGGAATCTGTTATTCTATATATAAACCCATCCGAACGCCTCGATCAGATTCCAGTCTGTAATTCACTCCTGGGTATCTGGTATTCTATATATAAACCCCACGAACCCATCGATTAGATTCCAGTCTTTAACTCACTCCCGGGTATCTGTTATTCTATATATAAACCAGCCCGTACATCTCGATTAGATTCCAGTATGCAACTCAATCCCGGGTATCTGTTATTTCATATATAAACCACCCCGACCTTCACGATTAGATTCCAGTCTGTAACTCACTACGTGCGTCTGTTATTCTATCTATAAACCACCCGCAACCCCTCAATTAAATACCAGTCTGTAACTCACTTTCGGGTATCTGTTATTCTATATATAAGCCACCCCGAACCCCTCGATTAGATTCCAGTCTGTAAATCACTCCTGGGTGTCTGTTACTCTATATATAAACCACACTGAACCGCTCAATTAGATTTCAGGCTGTAACACTCCTGGATATCAGTTATTCTACATATAAACCACCCCGAACCCCTCGATTAGATTTCAGGCTGTAACTCACTCACGGGTAACTGTTATTCTGTATATAAACCACCCTGAACCCCTCGATTAGATTCCTGGCTGTAACTCACTCCTGGGTATCTGTTATTCTATATTTAAACCCTTGAACTAGTCGTTAGATTACAGTCTATAAATCACTCCCGAGTATCTTTTGTTCTACATATAAACCACCCAGAACCCCTGGATTAGATTCCAGTCTGTAAATCACTCCCGGTTATCTGTTATTCTGTATAAACCACCTTGAACCCCTCGATTAGATTCCAGTCTGTAACTCACTCCCAGGTATCTGTTATTCTGTATATAAACCATCCTGAACCCATCGATTAGATTCCAGGCTATAACTCACTCCTGGGTATCTGTTATACTATTTTTAAATCACCCCGAACCCCTCAATTAGATTCCAATCTGTAAATCACTCCCAGTTATCTGTTATTCTATATATAAACCACCTTGAACCCCTCGATTAGATTCCAGTCTGTAACTCACACCTGGGTATCTGTCATTCTGTATATAAACCACCCCGAACCCCTCGATTGTATTCCAGTCTGTAACTCACTCCCGGGTATCTTATTCTATATACAAACCACCCTGAACCCCTCGACTAGATACCCGTCTATAACTCACACCCGAGTGTGTGTTATTCTATATATAAACAACGCTGAACCCCACTATTGTATTCCAGGCTGTAACTCACTCACGGGTATCTGCTAAACTATATATAAACCACCCCGAACCCCTTGATTAGATCCCAGTCTGTACCTCACCACCCCCCCCCCAGGGTATCTGTTATTCTACATATAAACCACCCCGAACCCCTCAATTAGATTCCAATCTGTAACTCGATCCTGTGTATCTGCTATTCTATATATAAACCACCTGAACCCCTCGATTAGATTCCAGTCTGTAACTCACCCCGAGGTATATGTTATTCGGTATATAAACCCACGAAACCCTCGATTAGATTTGACTCTGTAACTCCCTCCCGGGTATCTGTGATTCTATATATAAACCACCCCGAACACCTCGATTAGATTCCAGTGTGTAACTGGCTCCCGCGTGTCTGTTATTCTGTATATAAACACAACAAAACCCCTCGATTAGATTCCAGTCTGTAACTCACTCCCGGGTATCTGTTATTCTATACTTAAACCACACAAACCCATCGATTAGGTTCCAGTCTGTAACTCACGCCCGGGTATCTTTAATTCTATATATGGACCACTGGAACACCTCGATTAGATTCCAGTCTGTAACTCACTCCCGGGTATCTGTTATTCTATATATAAACCACCCCGAGCCCCTCCATTAGATTCAATTCTGTAACTCACTCCGTTTATCTGTTATTCTATATATAAATGAACCGGAACCCCTCAATTAGATGCCAGTCTGTAACTCACTCCCGGGCAACAGTTATTCTATATACAAGCCACACTGAATCCCTCGATTAGATTACAGTCTGTAATTCACACCCAGGTATCTGTTATTCTATACATAAACCACCCCAAACCCCTCGATTAGATTCCAGTCTGTAACTCACTACCGGGACTCTGTTAGTCTATATATAAACCACCCCGAACCCCTCATTAGAATCCAATCTGTAAATCACTCCCGGGTATCAGTTATTCTATATATAAGCCCCCAAACCCCTCAACTAGATTCCAGTTTGTAACTCACTACCCGGAATCTTCAATTCTATATATACACCACCAGAACCCCTCGATTAAATTCCAGTCTGTAACTCACTCCCGGGTATCTGTTAATCTATATTTAAACCGCCGAACTCCTCGATTAGATTCCAGTCTGTAACTTGCACCCAGGTGTCTGTTATTCTATATTTAAACCACTGAACCCCTCGATTCGATTCCAGGCTGTAACTCAATCCCGGGTATCTGTTCTTCTATATATAAACCCCCAAACCTCTCGACTAGATTCCAGTCTGTAACTCACTCCCAGGTATCTGTTATTCTATATTTAAACCCCCCAGCCCCTCAATTTGATTCCAGGCTGTAACTCACACACGGGTATCTGTTATTCTATATATAAACCACCCAAACCCCTCGATTAGATTCCAGTCTGTAACTCACTCCCGGATATCTGTTATTCTATATATAAAACAGGCCGAACACCTCGATTGGATTCCAGTCTGTAACTCACTCCCGGGTATCTGTTATTCTATATATAAAACAGGCCGAACACCTCGATTGGATTCCAGTCTGTAACTCACTCCCGGGTATCTGTTATTCTATATATAAAACAGGCCGAACACCTCGATTAGATTCCCGTCTGTAACTCACTTCCGGGTATCAGTTATTCTGTATATAAACCACCCCGAGCCGCTCAATTAGATTACAGTCTGTATCTCACTCCCAGGTATCTGTTATTCTAGATATCAACCACCCTGAACTCCTCGATTAGGTTCCAATCTGTAACTCACTCCCGGGTATCTGATACTTGCTAAATAAACCACCCCGAACCCCTCAATTAGATTCCAGAATGTAACTCAATCCCGGGTATCTGTTATTCTATATTTAACACCCGAAACCCCACGATTCAATTACAGTCTGAAACTCACCCGCGGGAATCTGTTATTCTATACAAACCACCCCGAACACATCGATTAGATTCCAGTCTGTAACTCACTCCCAGGCATCAGTAATTCTATATATAAACCACCCCGAACCCCTCGATTAGATTCCAGTCTGTAACTCACTCTTGGGTGTCTGTTATTCGATATTTAAACCCCCCAACCCCTCGATTCGATTCGATTCGAGTCTGTAACTCACTCCCGGGTATCTGTTATTCTATATTTAAACCACCAAAACCCTCAATTAGATTGCAGTCTATAAATCACTCCCGGGTCTCTGGTAATCTCTATTTAAACCCTCGAACCCCTCGATTAGATTACAGTCTGTAACTCGCTCCCGGGTATCTGTTATTCTATATATAAACCACCTCGAACCCCTCAATTAGATTCCAGTCTGTAACTCAGTACCGGGACTCTGTTAGTCTATATATAAACCACGCCGAACCCCTCATTAGAATCCAATCTGTAAATCACTTCCGGGTATCTGTTATTCTATATATAAGCCCCCAAACCCCTCGACTAGATTCCAGTTTGTAACTCACTCCCGGGAATCTTCAATTCTATATATACACCACCAGAACCCCTCGATTAAATTCCAGTCTGTAACTCACCCGCGGGTATCTGTTATTCTATATATAAACCCCAAACCTCTTGACTAGATTCCAGTCTGTAACACACTCCCGAGTATCTTTAATTCTATATATACACCACCGGAACCCCTCAATTAGATTTCCGTCTGTAACTCAGTCCCGGGTATCTGTTATTCTATATTTAAACCCCCCAACCCCTTGATTTGATTCCAGTCTGTAACTCACCCGTGAGTATCTGTTAAACTATATATAAACCACCTAAACCCCTCGATTCGATTCCACTCTGTAACTCACCCGCGGGTATCTGTTATTCTGTATATAAACCACCCAAAAACCCTCGAACAGATTCCAGTCTGTAACTCACTCCCGGGTATCTGTTGTTCTATATATAATCCACACCAACCCCACAATTAGACTCTTGTCTGTAACTCACTCCCGGGTATCTGTTACTCTATATTTAAACCCCCAAACCCCTCAATTAGTTTCCAGTCTGTAACTCACTCCCGGGTATCTCTTAATCTATATTTAAACCCCCGAGCCGCTCGATTGGATTCCTCTCTGTAACTCACTCCCGTGTATCTGATACTCGCTAAATAAACCACCCCGAACCCCTCAATTAGATTCCAGTCTGCAACTCACTCCCGGGTATCTGTTATTCTTTATATAAGTTCCCAAACCCCTCGACTAGATTCCAGTCTGTAACTCACTCCCAGGTATCTTTACTTCTATATATACACCACCAGATCCCCTCGATTAAATTCCAGTCCGTAACTCGCTCCCGGGTATCTGTTATTCTATATTTAACCACCCGAACCCCACGATTCAATTCCAGTCTGTAACTCACCCACGGGAATCTGTTATTCTATATATAAACCACCCAAACCCCTCAATTAGATTCCAGTCTGTAACTCACTCCCAGGCATCAGTTATTCTATATATAAACCACCCCGAACCCCTCGATTAGATTCCAGTCTGTAACTCACTCCCGGGTATCTGTTATTCTATATTTAAACCACACAAACCCATCGATTAGATTCCAGTCTGTAACTCACTCCCAGGTATCTGTTATTCTATATATAAACCCCCAAACACCTCGATTAGGTTCCAGTCTATAGCTCACTCCCGGGTATCTGATACTCGATATATAAATCACCCCGAAACTCTCGATCAGATTCCAGTCTGTAACTCACTCCCGGGTATCTGTTGTTCTATATTTAAACCCCCCAACCCCTTGATTCGATTCGAGTCTGTAAGTCACTCCCGGGTATCTGTTGTTCTATATTTAAACCCCCAAAACCCTCAATTAGATTGAAGTCTATAAATCACTCCCGGGTCTCTGTTAATCTCTATTTAAACCCTCAAACCCCACGATCAGTTTCCAGTCTGTAACTCACTACCGTGTATCTGTTATTCTATATATAAACGACCCCGAACCACTCGATTAGATTCCAGTCTGTAACTCACTCCCGTGTATCAATTATTTTATATACAAACCACCCAAAACCCTCGATTAGATTCCAGTCTGGAACTCAATCCCGGGTATCTGTTAGTCTATATTTAAACCACCGAACTGCTCGATTAGACTCCAGTCTGTAGCGTGCTCCCGGGTGCCTGTTATTCTATATATAAAACACCCCGAACCCCTCGATTTGATTCCAGTCTGCAACTCACTCCCGGGTGTCTGTTATTCTATATATAAAACACCCCGAACCCCTCGATTTGATTCCAGTCTGTAACTCACTCCCGGGTGTCTGTTATTCTATATATAAAACACCCCGAACGCCTCGGTTCGATTCCAGTCTGTCACTCACCAGCAGGTATCTGTTATTCTATATATAAACCCCTGAATCGCTCGATTAGATTCTAGTCTGTAACTCGATCGAGTGTATCTGTTATTCTATATATAAACCACCCAAACCCCACGATTAGATTCCGGTCTATAACTCACTCCCGGGTATCTGTTATTCTATTTTTAAACCCCAAACCCCTCAATTAGATTCCAGTCTGTAACTCACTCCCAGGGGTCTGTTATTCTATATATAAAACACCCCGAACCCCTCGATTAGATTCCAGTCTGTAAATCACTTTCGGGTGTCTGTTATTCTATATATAAAACACCCCGAACCCCTCGAATAGATTCCAGGCTGTAACTCACTCCTGGGTATATGTTATTCTATATATAAACCACCCCGAACCCCTCAATTAGATTCCAGACTGTAAATCACTCCCGGGTATCTGTTATTCTATATATAAGCCCCCAAACCCCTCGACTAGATTCCAGTCGGTAACTCACTACTGGATATCTTTAATTCTATATTTACACCTCCAGAACCCCTCGATTCGATTCCCGTCTGTAACTCAACCGCGGGTATCTGTTATTCTATATATAAACCACCACGAACCCTCGATTAGATTCCAGTCTGTAACTCACTCCCGGGTATCTGATATTCTATATATAAACCACCCCGAAACCCTCGATTAGATTCCAGTCTGTAACTCACTCCCGGGTATCTGTTATTCTATATATAAACCACCCCGAACCCCTCGATTAGGCTCCAGTCTGTAACTCATTCCTGGGTATCTGTTACTCTCTATAAAAACCACTCCGAACCCCTCGATTAGATTTCAGGCTCTAACTCAATCGCGGGTATCTGTTCTTCTCTATATACATCACCGGAAACCCTCAATTAGATTCCAGCCTGTGAGTACGTCCAGGGTATCTGTTATTCTATATTTAAATCCCCCAACCCCTCGATTCGATTCGAGTCTTTAACTCACCCTCTTGTATCTGTTATTCTATATATAAACCACCCAAACCCCTCGATTAGATTCCAGTCTGTAACTCACTCCCGGGTATCTGTTATTCTATATTTAAACCCCCGAACCGCTCGATTAGACTCCAGTCTGTAACTCGCTCCCAGGTGTCTGTTATTCTATATACAAAACACCCCGAACCCCTCGATTAGATTCCAGTCTGTAAATCACTTCCGGGTGTCTGTTATTCTATATATAAAACCCCCGAACCCCTCGAATAGATTCCAGGCTGTAACTCACTCCCGGGTATCTGTTATTCTATACTTAAACCGCCAAACCTCTCGTTTAGACTCCAGTCTGTAACTCGCTCCCGGGTATCTGTTATTCTATATATAGAACACCTCGAAATCCTCGATTAGATTCCAGTCTGTAACTCACTCCTGGGTGTCTGTTATACTATATATAAAAAACACCTCGAACCCCTCGATTAGATTCCGGTCTATAACTCACTCCATGGTATCTGTTATTCTATATATAAACCCACGAACCACTCGATTAGATTCTAGACTGTACCTCACTCCCGGGTATCTTTAATTCTATATTTAGACCACCAGAACCCCTCGATTAGATTCCAGTCTATAACTCACCCGTGGGTATCTGTTATTCTATGTATAAACCACCCCGAACCCCTCGATTAGATTCCAGTCTGTAACTCACTCCCTGGTAACTGTTATTCTATATATAAACCACCCCGAACCTCTCAGTTAGATTCCAGTCTGTAACTCACTTCCGGGTAACTGTTATTCTACATATAAACCACCCTGAACCCCTCGTTTAGATTCCAGTCTACAACTCACTCCCGAGACTCGGTTATTCTATATATAAAGCCTGCCGACCCCCTCAATTAGATTCCAGTCTGTAACTCGATCGCGTGTATCTGATATTCTATATATAAACCACCCCGAACCCCTCGATTAGATTCCAGTCTGTAACCCAGTCCCGCTTATCTGCTTTCTATATCTAGACC
Source organism: Carcharodon carcharias (assembly GCF_017639515.1). Taxonomy (NCBI): domain Eukaryota; kingdom Metazoa; phylum Chordata; class Chondrichthyes; order Lamniformes; family Lamnidae; genus Carcharodon; species Carcharodon carcharias. The sequence goes on from NC_054499.1 coordinate 22,571,952, forward strand.
CCCCAAACCGCTCAATTAGATTCCAGTCTGTAACTCACTCCCAGGTATCTGTTATTCTATATATAAACCACCCCGACCCCTCGATTAGATTTAAGTCTGTAACTCACTCCCGGGTATCTGTTATTCTATATATAAACCACCCCGAACCCCTCGATTAGAATACAGTCTGTAACTCACACCCGGGTATCTGCTATTCTCTATATAAACCACCCCGAACCCCTCGATTAGATTCCAGTCTGTAACTCACTCCCGGGTATCTGTTATTCTCTATATAAACCACCCCGAACCCCTCGATTAGAATACAGTCTGTAACTCACTCCCAGGTATCTGTTATTCTCTATATAAACCCACTCAAGCTCTCGATTAGATTCCAGTCTGTAACCCAGTCCCGCTTATCTGCTTTCTATATCTAGACCCCCCAAACCGCTCAATTAGATTCCAGTCTGTAACTCACTCCCAGGTATCTGTTATTCTATATATAAACCACCCCGACCCCTCGATTAGATTTAAGTCTGTAACTCACTCCCGGGTAAGTGTTATTCTATATATAAACCACCCCGAACCCCTCGATTAGACTCCAGTCTGTAACTCATTCCTGGGTATCTGTTACTCTCTATAAAAACCACTCCGAACCCCTCGATTAGATTTCAGGCTCTAACTCAATCCCGGGTATCTGTTCTTCTCTATATACATCACCGGAAACCCTCAATTAGATTCCAGCCTGTGAGTACGTCCAGGGTATCTGTTATTCTATATTTAAATCCCCCAACCCCTCGATTCGATTCGAGTCTTTAACTCACCCTCTTGTATCTGTTATTCTATATATAAACCACCCCGAACCCCTCGATTAGACTCCAGTCTGTAACTCATTCCTGGGTATCTGTTACTCTCTATAAAAACCACTCCGAACCCCTCGATTAGATTTCAGGCTCTAACTCAATCCCGGCTATCTGTTCTTCTCTATATACATCACCGGAAACCCTCAATTAGATTCCAGCCTGTGAGTACGTCCAGGGTATCTGTTATTCTATATTTAAATCCCCCAACCCCTCGATTCGATTCGAGTCTTTAACTCACCCTCTTGTATCTGTTATTCTATATATAAACCACCCAAACCCCTCGATTAGATTCCAGTCTGTAACTCACTCCCGGGTATCTGTTATTCTATATTTAAACACCCGAACCGCTCGATTAGACTCCAGTCTGTAACTCGCTCCCAGGTGTCTGTTATTCTATATACAAAACACCCCGAACCCCTCGATTAGATTCCAGTCTGTAAATCACTTCCGGGTGTCTGTTATTCTATATATAAAACCCCCCGAACCCCTCGAATAGATTCCAGGCTGTAACTCACTCCTGGGTATATGTTATTCTATATATAAACCACCCCGAACCCCTCAATTAGATTCCAGTCTGTAAATCACTCCCGGGTATCTGTTATTCTATATATAAGCCCCCAAACCTCTCGACTAGCTTCCAGTCGGTAACTCACTACTGGATATCTTTAATTCTATACTTACACCTCCAGAATGTTTCTATGTTTAAACCCCAAACCCCTCGATTCGATTCCAGTCTGTAACTCAACCGCGGGTATCTCTTATTCTATATATAAACCACCACGAACCCTCGATTAGATTCCAGTCTGTAACTCACTCCCGGGTATCTGATATTCCATATATAAACCAGCCCGAAACCCTCGATTAGATTCCAGTCTGTAACTCATTCCTGGGTATCTGTTACTCTCTATAAAAACCACCCCGAACCCCTCGATTAGATTCCAGTCTGTAACTCACTCCCGGGTATCTTTAATTCTATATATGCATCACCGGAAACCCTCAATTAGATTCCAGCCTGTGAGTACGTCCAGGGTATCTGGTATTCTATATTTATATCCCCCAACCCCTCGATTCGATTCGAGTCTTTAACTCACTCTCTTGTATCTGTTATTCTATATATAAACCACCCAAACCCCTCGATTAGATTCCAGTCTGTAACTCACTCCCGGGTATCTGTTATTCTATATTTAAACCGCCGAACCTCTCGATTAGATTCCAGTCTGTAACTCGCTACCGGGTATCTGTTATTCTATATATAAAACACCTCGAAATCCTCGATTAGATTCCAGTCTGTAACTCACTCCGGGGTGTCTGTTATACTATATATAAAAAACACCTCGAACCCCTCGATTAGATTCCGGTCTATAACTCACTCCATGGTATCTGTTATTCTATATATAAACCCACGAACCACTCGATTAGATTCTAGACTGTACCTCACTCCCGGGTATCTTTAATTCTATATTTAGACCACCAGAACCCCTCGATTAGATTCCAGTCTGTAACTCACTCCCGGGTAACTGTTATTCTATATATAAACCACCCCAAACCTCTCAGTTAGATTCCAGTCTATAACTCACCCGTGGGTATCTGTTATTCTATGTATAAACCACCCCGAACCCCTCGATTAGATTCCAGTCTGTAACTCACTCCCTGGTAACTGTTATTCTATATATAAACCACCCCGAACCTCTCAGTTAGATTCCAGTCTGTAACTCACTTCCGGGTAACTGTTATTCTACATATAAACCACCCTGAACCCCTCGTTTAGATTCCAGTCTACAACTCACTCCCGAGACTCGGTTATTCTATATATAAAGCCTGCCGACCCCCTCAATTAGATTCCAGTCTGTAACTCGATCGCGTGTATCTGATATTCTATATATAAACCACCCCGAACCCCTCGATTAGATTCCAGTCTGTAACCCAGTCCCGCTTATCTGCTTTCTATATCTAGACCCCCCAAACCGCTCAATTAGATTCCAGTCTGTAACTCACTCCCAGGTATCTGTTATTCTATATATAAACCACCCCGACCCCTCGATTAGATTTAAGTCTGTAACTCACTCCCGGGTATCTGTTATTCTATATATAAACCACCCCGAACCCCTCGATTAGAATACAGTCTGTAACTCACACCCGGGTATCTGCTATTCTCTATATAAACCACCCCGAACCCCTCGATTAGATTCCAGTCTGTAACTCACTCCCGGGTATCTGTTATTCTCTATATAAACCACCCCGAACCCCTCGATTAGAATACAGTCTGTAACTCACTCCCAGGTATCTGTTATTCTCTATATAAACCCACTCAAGCTCTCGATTAGATTCCAGTCTGTAAAGCACTCCCGAGTGTGTGTTATTCTATATATAAACACCCCGAAGCCCTCGATTAGATTCCAGGCTGTAACTCACTCCCGTGTATCTTTAATTCTTTATATAAACCCCCCGAACCCCTCGATTAGATTCCAGTCCGTAACTCGCTCCCAGCTATCTGTTATTCTATATATATATCACTCCGAACCCCGCGATTAGATTCCAGTCTGTAAGTCGCTCCCTGGTATCTATTATTCTATATATAAACCACCCGGAACCCCACAATTCGACTCCAGTCTGTAACTCGCTTCCGGGTATCTGTTATTCTATATTTAAACCCCACAACCCCTCGATTAGATTCCAGTCTGTAACTCACCCTCTTGTATCTGTTATTCTATAAATAAACCACCCAAACCCCTCGATTAGATTCCGGTCTGTAACTCACTCTCGGGTATCTGTTATACTATATATAAAAAACACCTCGAACCCCTCGATTAGATTCCGGTCTATAACTCACTCCCTGGTATCTGTTATTCTATATATAAACCCACGAACCACTCGATTAGATTCTAGACTGTACCTCACTCCCGGGTATCTTTAATTCTATATTTAGACCACCAGAACCCCTCGATTAAATTCCAGTCTACAACTCACTCCCAGGTGTCTGTTATTCTATATATAAACCATCCCGAACCCCTCGATTAGATTCCAGTCTGTAACTTACTCCCGGGTAACTGTTATTCTACATATAAACCACCCTGAACCCCTCGTTTAGATTCCAGTCTACAACTCACTCCCGAGACTCGGTTATTCTATATATAAAGCCTGCCGACCCCCTCAATTAGATTCCAGTCTGTAACTCGATCGCGTGTATCCGATATTCTATATATAAACCACCCCGAACCCCTCGATTAGATTCCAGTCTGTAACCCAGTCCCGCTTATCTGCTTTCTATATCTAGACCCCCCAAACCGCTCAATTAGATTCCAGTCTGTAACTCACTCCCAGGTATCTGTTATTCTATATATAAACCACCCCGACCCCTCGATTAGATTTAAGTCTGTAACTCACTCCCGGGTATCTGTTATTCTATATATAAACCACCCCGAACCCCTCGATTAGAATACAGTCTGTAACTCACACCCGGGTATCTGCTATTCTCTATATAAACCACCCCGAACCCCTCGATTAGATTCCAGTCTGTAACTCACTCCCGGGTATCTGTTATTCTCTATATAAACCACCCCGAACCCCTCGATTAGAATACAGTCTGTAACTCACTCCCAGGTATCTGTTATTCTTTATATAAACCCACTGAAGCTCTCGATTAGATTCCAGTCTGTAAAGCACTCCCGAGTGTGTGTTATTCTATATATAAACACCCCGAAGCCCTCGATTAGATTCCAGGCTGTAACTCACTCCCGTGTATCTTTAATTCTTTATATAAACCCCCCGAACCCCTCGATTAGATTCCAGCCGGTACCTCGCTCCCAGCTATCTGTTATTCTATATATATATATCACTCCGAACCCCGCGATTAGATTCCAGTCTGTAAGTCGCCCCCTAGTATCTATTATTCTATAAATAAACCACCCGGAAGCCCACAATTCGACTCCAGTCTGTAACTCGCTTCCGGTATCTGTTATTCTATATTTAAACCCCACAACCCCTCGATTAGATTCCAGTCTGTAACTCACCCTCTTGTATCTGTTATTCTATAAATAAACCACCCAAACCCCTCGATTAGATTCCGGTCTGTAACTCACTCCCGGGTATCTGTTAGTCTATATTTAAACCCCCGAACCGCTCGATTAGACTCCAGTCTGTAACTCGCTCCCTGGTATCTGTTATTCTATATATAAAACACCCCGAACTCCTCGTTTAAATTCCAGTCTACAACTCACTCCCAGGTGTCTGTTATTCTATATATAAAACACCCCGAACCCCTTGATTAGATTCCGGTCTATAACTCATTTCCGGGTATCTGTTATTCTATTTTAAAACCCCAAACCCCTCAATAAGATTCCAGTCTATAGCCCACTTCCGGGTCTCTGTTAATCTATATTTAAACCCTCGAACCGCTCGATTAGATTCCAGGTTGTAACTCACTCCCGGGTATCTGTTATTCTTTACATGAACCACCCAGAACCCCTCGATTAGATTACAGTCTGTAACTCACTCCCGGGTGTCTGATACTCGATACCTAAACCACCCCGAACCCCTCAATTAGATTCCAGGCTGTAACTCACTGCCGGGTATCTGTTATTCTATATATAAACCACCCAAACTCCTTGATTAGATTCCGGTCTATAACACACTCACGGGAATCTGTTATTCTGTATTTAAACCCCAAACCCCTCAATTAGATTCCAGTCTATAACCCACTGCCAGTTATCTGTTATTCTATGTTTAAACCCTCGAACCGCTCGATTAGATTCCAGGCTGTAACTCACTCCCGGGTGTCTGTTAACCTAGAAAAACCACCTGAACCACTCAATTAGATTCCAGTCTGTGACTCATTCCCGGGTATTTGTTATTCTATAAATAAGCCCCCAAACTTCTCGACTAGATTCCAGTCGGTAACTCACTCCCGGGTATCTTTAGTTCTATATTTACACCACCAGAAATCTTCGATTCGATTCCAGTCTGTAACTCACCCGCGGGTATCTGTTATTCTATATATAAACGACCCCGAACCACTCGATTAGATTCCAGTCTGTAACTCACTCCCGTGTATCTGTTATTCTATATATAAACCACCCAAACCCCTCGATTAGATTCCAGTCTATAGCTCGCTCCCGGGTACCTGTTATTCTATATATAAAACACCCCGAACCCCTCGATTTGATTCCAGTCTGTAACTCACTCCCGGGTGTCTGTTATTCTATATGTAAAATACCCCGAACGCCTCGATTCGATTCCAGTCTGTAACTCACCCGCAGGTATCTGTTATTCTATATATAAACCCCTGAATCGCTCGATTAGATTCTAGTCTGTAACTCGATCGCGTGTATCTGTTATTCTATATATAAACCACCCAAACCCCTCGATTAGATTCCGGTCTATAACTCACTCCCAGGTATTGGTTATTCTATTTTTAAACCCCAAACCCCTCAATTAGATTCCAGTCTGGAACTCACTCCCGGGTATCTGTTAGTCTATATTTAAACCACCGAACCGCTCGATTAGATTCCAGTCTGTAACTCATTCCCGGGTGTCTGTTATTCTATATATAAAACACCCCGAATCCCTCGATTAGATTCCGGTCTACAGCTCACTCCCGGGTATCTGTTATTCTATATTTAAATCCCACAACCCGTCGATTAGATTCCAGTCTGTAACTCACTCCCAGGTATCTGTTATTCTATTTTTAAAACCCAAACCCCTCAATTAGATTCCAGTCTGGAACTCACTCCCGGGTATCTGTTAGTCTATATTTAAACCCCAGAACCGCTTGATTAGACTCCAGTCTGTAACTCGCTCCCGGGTATCTGTTATTCTATATATAAAACACCCCGAACCCCTCGATTCGATTCCAGTCTGTAACTCAATCGCGGGTATCTGATATTCTATATATAAACCACCCCGAAACCCTCGATTAGATTCCAGTCTGTAACTCACTCCTGGGTATCTGTTATTCTATATATAAACCAGCCCAAACCCCTCGATTAGATTCCAGTCTGTAACTCACTCCCGGGTATCTGTTATTCTGTATATAAACCACCCCGAAACCCTCGATTAGACTCCAGTCTGTAACTCATTCCTGGGTATCTGTTACTCTCTATAAAAACCACCCCGAACCCCTCGATTAGATTCCAGTCTGTAACTCACTCCAGGGTATCTGTTCCTCTATATATAAACCCCCAAACCTCTCGACTAGATTCCAGTCTGTAACTCACTCCCGGGTATCTTTAATTCTATATATACATCACCGGAAACCCTCAATTAGATTCCAGACTGTGAGTACGTCCAGGGTATCTGGTATTCTATATTTAAATCCCCCAACCCCTCGATTCGATTCGAGTCTTTAACTCACCCTCTTGTATCTGTTATTCTATATATAAACCACACAAACCCCTCGATTAGATTCCAGTCTGTAACTCACTCCCAGGTATCTGTTATTCTATATTTAAACCCCCGAACCACTCGATTAGACTCCAGTCTGTAATTCACTCCCGGGTGTCTGTTATACTATATATAAAACACCCCGAACCCCTCGATTAGATTCCGGTCTATAACTCACTCCCTGGTAACTGTTATTCTATATATAAACCACCCCAAGCCTCTCAGTTAGATTCCAGTCTGTAACTCACTCCCGGGTGTCTGTTATACTATATATAAAACACCCCGAACCCCTCGATTAGATTCCGGTCTACAACTCACTCCCAGGTGTCTGTTATTCTATATATAAACCACCCTGAACCTCTCGTTTAGATTCCAGTCTACAACTCACTCCCGAGACTCGGTTATTCTATATATAAAGCCTGCCAACCCCCTCAATTAGATTCCAGTCTGTAACTCGATCGCGTGTATCTGATATTCTGTATATAAACCACCCCGAACCCCTCGATTAGATTCCAGTCTGTAACCCAATCCCACTTATCTGCTTTCTATATCTAGACCCCCCAAACCGCTCAATTAGATTCCAGTCTGTAACTCACTGCCAGGTATCTGTTATTCTATATATAAACCAACCTGAACCCCTCGATTAGATTACAGTCTATAAATCATTCCAGTATCTGTTATTCTATATATAAACCACCCGAAAACCTCGATTAGATTCCAGACTGTAACTCACTGCCAGGTATCTGTTATTCTATATATAAACCAACCTGAATCCCTCGATTAGATTACAGTCTATAAATCATTCCAGTATCTGTTGTTCTATATATAAACAACCCGAACCCCACGATTAGATTCTAGACTGTAACTCACTCCCGTGTATCTTTAATTCTTTATATAAACCACCGGAATCCCTCGATTAGATTCTAGCCTATAACTCACTCCCGGGCATCAGTTATTCTATATATAAGCCACCCGAACCCCTCAATTAGATTCTAATACGTACCTCGTTCCCGGCTATCTGTTATTCTATATACATATCATTCTGAACCCCTCGATTAGATTCCAGTCTGTAACCCGCTCCCTGGTATCTATTATTCTGTATACAAACCACCCTGAACCCCACAATTAGACTCCAGTCTGTAACTCACTCCCGGGTATCTGTTATTCTGTATATAAACTACCTCGAACACCTCGATTAGATTCCAGGCTGTAACTCATTCTGGATATCTGTTATTCTATATATAAACCACCCCGAGCCCCTCGATTAGATTCCAGTCTGTAACTCATTCCCGGGTATCTGTTATTCTATATATAAACCACCCCGAACCCATCAATTAGATTCCTGTCTGTAACTCACTCCCAGGTATCTGTTATTCTATATATAAAGCACCCCGAACCATTCAATTAGATTCCAGACTGTAAATCACTTCCGGGTGTCTGTTAACCAAGAAAAACCACCTGAACCACTCAATTAGATTCCAGGCTGTAACTCACTCCTGGGTATCTGTTATTCTATATATAAACCAACCCGAACCCCTCAATTAGATTCCAGTCTGTAACTCACTCCCAGGTATCTGTTATTCTATATATAAACCAACCCGAACCTTTCAATTAGATTCCAGTCTGTAACTCACTCCCGGGTATCTGTTATTCTATATATAAACCAACCCGAATCCCTCAATTAGATTCCAGTCTGTAACTCACTCCCAGGTATCTGTTATTCTATATATAAACCAACCCGAACCCCTCAATTAGATTCCAGACTGTAACTCATTCCTGGTTATCTGTTATTCTATATATAAACCAACCCGAACCCCTCAATTAGATTCCAGTCTGTAACTCATTCCTGGGTATCTGTTATTATATATATAAGCCCCCAAACCCCTCGACTAGATTCCAGTCGGTAACTCACTCCCGGGTATCTTTAATTCTATATTTACACCACCAGAACCCCTCGATTCGATTCCAGTCTGTAACTCACTCCCGGGTATCTGTTATTCTGTATATAAACCACCCAAAGCCTTCGATTAGATTCCGGTCTATAACTCACTCCCGGGTATCTGTTATTCTATATTCAAAGCCCCGAACGCCTCGATTAGATTCCAGTCTGTAACTCACTCCCGGGTATCTGTTATTCTATTTTTAAACCCCAAACCCCTCAATAAGATTCCAGTCTATAACTCACTCCCAGGTGTCTGTTATTCTATATATAAACCACCCCGAACCCTTCGATTAGATTCCAGTCTGTAACTCACTCCCGGGTATCTGTTATTCTATATATTAACCACCCAGAACTCCTCCATTAGAATCCAATCAATAAATCACTCCTGGGTATCAGATACTCGATACATAAACCACCCCGAACCCCTCGATTAGATTCCAGGCTATAACTCACTGCCGGGTATCTGTTATTCTATATATAAACCACCCAAACCCCTCGATTAGATTCCGGTCTATAACACACTCCTGGGTATCTGTTATTCTATATTTAAACCCCAAACGCCTCAATTAGGTTCCAGTCTATAACCCACTGCCGGGTAACTGTTATTATATGTTTAAACCCCAAACCCCTCGATTGGATTCCAGTCCGTAACTCACTCCAGGGTATCTGTTATTCTATATATAAACCACCCCAAACCCCTATATTAGAATCCAATCTGTAAATCAATCCCGGGTATCTGATACTCGATACATAAACCACACCGAACCCCTCGATTCGATTCCAGTCTGTAACTCACTCCCGGGTATCTGTTATTCGATATATAAGCCCCCAAACCCCTCGACTAGATTCCAGTCCGTAACTCACTCCCGGGTATCTGTTATTCTATATATAAACCACACTGAACCTCTCGATTAGATTACAGTCTGTAACTCCCTCCCAGATATCTGTTATTCTATATATAAACCACCCCGAAGCCCTGGATTATATTCCAGTCTGTAATTCACTCCCAGCTATCTGTTACTCTACATATAAACCACCCCGAACCCCTCGATTAGATTCCAGTATGTAACTCATTCCCGGGTAGCTGTTTTTCAATACATAAACCACTCCGAACCTCTCAGTTAGATTCCAGTCTAATACTCACTCCGTGTATCTGTAATTCTATATATAAACCAGCCGGAGCACCTCAATTAGATGCCAGTCTGTTACTCCGTCCCAGGTATCTGATACTCAATACGTACACCACCCCAAACCCCTCGATTACATTCCAGGCTGTAACTCACTCTCGGGTATCTGTTATTCTATATATAAGCCACCCCGAACCCCTCCATTAGATTCCAGTCTGTAATCATTCCCGGGTATCTGTTATTCTATATATAAATCACTCCGAACCCCTCGATTAGATTCCAGTCCGTAACTCGCTCCCATCTATCTGTTATTCTATATACATATCACTCCGAACCCCTCGATTAGATTCCAGTCTGCAACTCGCTCGCTCGTATCTATTATTCTGTATATAAACCACCATGAACCCCAGAATTAGACTCCAGTCTGTAACTCACTCCCGAGTATCTGTTATTCAAAATATAAACCACCCGAACCCCTCGATTAGATTCCAGTCTGTAATTCACTCCCGGGTATCTGTTATTCTATAAATAAACCACCCGAACCCCTCGATTAGATTCCAGTCTGTAACTCACTCCCGGGTGTCTGTTATTCTAGATCTAAACCACTCCGAACCCCTCGATTAGATTCCAGTCTGTAATTCACTCCCGGGTATCTGTTATTCTATAAATAAACCACCCGAACCCCTCGATTAGATTCCAGTCTGTAACTCATTCCCGAGTATCTGTTATTCTAGATCTAAACCACTCCGAACCCCTCGATTAGATTCCAGTCTGTAACTCCCCCCCAGGAATCTGTTATTCGGTATATAAACCCACGAACCCCACGATTAGATTCCAGTCTGTAATTCACTCCCGGGTATCTGTTATTCTATATATAAACCACCCCGAACCGCTCACTTAGAATCCAGTATGTAATTCACTCCCGGGTGTGTGTTATTCTATATATAAACACCCCAAACCCCTTGATCAGATTCCAGTCTGTAACTTACTCCCGGGTATCTGCTATTCTATATATAAACCCCACCGAACTCCTCGATTAGATTCCAGACGTAAATCACTCCTGGGTATCTGTTATTTTATATATAAACCATCCTGAACACCTCGATTAGGTTCCAGTCTATACCTTAATCCTGGGCTTCTGTTATTCTACATATAAACCACCCTGAACCCCTCGATTAGTTTCCAGTCTGTAAGTCGCTCCCGGGTATCTATTATTCTATAAATAAACCACCCGAAACCCTCGATAAGATTCCAGTCTGTAACTCACTCCCGAGTGTGTGTTATTCTATATATAAACAACCCTGAACCCCTCGATTAGATTCCAGTCTGTAACTCGCTCTCAGGTATCTGCTATTCCATGTTTAAACCACCCCGAACCCCTCGATTAGATTCCAGTCTGTAACTCACTCCGGTGTATCTGTTATTCTATATATAAACCACTCCGAACCCCTCCATTAGATTCCAGTCTGTAACTCACTCCCGGGTATCTGTTATTCTATATATAAATCACTGCGAACCTCTCGATTAGATTCCAGTCTGTAACCCGCTCCCTGGTATCTATTATTCTGTATATAAACCACCCTGAACACCACAATTAGACTCCAGTCTGTAACTCACTCCCGGGTATCTGTTATTCTGTATATAAACCAGCCCGAACCCCTCGATAAGATTCCTGACTGTAACTCACTCCTGGGTATCTGTTATTTTATATATAAACCATCCTGATCACCTCGATTAGGTTCCAGTCTATAACACAATCCTGGGTTTCTGTTATTCTACATATAAATCGCCCTGAATCCCTCGATTAGATTCCAGGCTGCAAATCACACCCTGGTATCTGTAATTCTATAAATATAACCCCACCAAACCCCTCGATTAGATTCCAGTCTGTAATTCACTCCTGGGTATCTGTTATTCTATATATAAACCATCCCGAACCCCTCGATTAGATTCCAGCATGTAAATCACTGCCAGATATCTGTTACTCTATATATAAACCACCCCGGACCCCTCAATTGTATTCCAGTCTGTAACTCATTGTGTATCTGTTATTCTATACACAAACCACCCTGAACCCCTCGACTAGATTCTCGTCTATAACTCACTCCCGAGTGTGTGATATTCTATATATAAACAACCCTGAACCTCTCGATTAGATTCCAGTCTGTATCTCACTCCTGGGTATCTTTTATTCTATATAAATACTCCCGAACCCCTCAATTAGATTCCAGGCTGTAACTCACTCCTGGGTATCTGTTATTCTATATATAAACCACCCCGAATCCCTTGATTAGATTCCTGGCTGTAGCTCCCTCCTGGGTATCTGTTATTCTATATATAAACCACACCGAACCCATGTATAAGATTCCAGTCTGTATCTCACTCCTGGGTATCTATTATTCTAAACATAAACACACCGAACCCCTCCATTAGATTCCAGTCTGTAACTCCCTCCCGGGTATCTGTTATTCTATATATAAAGCCCCCCCGAATCCCTCGATTAGATTCCAGTCTGTAACTCAGTCCCGGGCATCTATTATTCTATAAATAAACCACCCGAAACCCTCAATTAGATTCCAGTCTGTAACTCACTCCCGGGATTCTGTTATTCTATATATAAACCACCCCGAACTCCTCGATTAGATTCCAGGCTGTAACTCACTCCTGGGTATCTGTATTCTATATATAAACCACCTTGAACCTCTCAAATGGATTCTAGTCTGTAAATCACTCCCAGGTATCTGTTACGCTATATATAAACCACCCCGAACCCCTCAATTGTATTCCAGTCTGTAACTCATTCCTGTGTATCTGTTATTCTATACAGAAACCACCCTGAATCCCTTGACTAGATACTCGTCTAAAACTCACTCCCGAGTGTCTGTTATTCTATATATAAACCAGCCCAACCTCTCGATTAGATTGCAGTCTGTATCTCACTCCCGAGTATCTTTAATTCTATATAAATACCCCAAAACCCTCAATTAGATTCCAGGCTGTAACTCACTCCTGGGTATCTGCTATTCTATACATAAACCACCCCGAATCCCTTCATTAGATTCCTGGCTGTAGCTCCCTCCTGGGTATCTGTTATTCCATATATAAACCACCCCGAACCCCTCGTTTAGAATCCAGTCTGTATCTCACTCCTGGGTATCTATTATTCTAAACGTAAACACACCGAACCCCTCCATTAGTTTCCAGTCTGTAACTCCCTCCCGGTTATCTGTTATTCTATATATAAAGCCCCCCGAATCCCTTGATTAGATTCCAGTCTGTAACTCAGTCCCGGGCATCTATTATTCTATAAATAAACCACCCGAAACCCTCAATTAGATTCCAGTCTGTAACTCACTCCCGGGTATCTGTTATTCTGTATATAAACCACCCCGAACTCCTCGATTAGATTCCAGGCTGTAACTCACTCCTGGGTATCTGTTATTCTATATATAAACCACCCCGAACTCCTCGATTAGATTCCAGGCTGTAACTCACTCCTGGGTATCTATTATTCTATATATAAACACACCGAACCCCTCCATTAGATTCCAGTCTGTAACTCCCTCCCGGGTATCTGTTATTCTATATATAAAGCCCCCCGAATCCCTCGATTAGATTCCAGTCTGTAACTCAGTCCCGGGCATCTATTATTCTATAAATAAACCACCCGAAACCCTCGATTAGATTCCAGTCTGTAACTCACTCCCGGGTATCTGTTATTCTATATATAAACCACCTTGAACCTCTCAATTAGATTCCAGTCTGTAAATCACTCCCAGGTATCTGTTACGCTATATATAAACCACCCCGAACCCCTCGATTGTATTCCAGTCTGTAACTCATTCCTGTGTATCTGTTATTCTATACACAAACCACCCTGAATCCCTTGACTAGATTCTCGTCTAAAACTCACTCCCGAGTGTCTGTTATTCTATATATAAACCAGCCCTGAACCTCTCGATTAGATTCCAGTCTGTATCTCACTCCTGGGTATCTTTTATTCTATATAAATACTCCCGAACCCCTCAATTAGATTCCAGGCTGTAACTCACTCCTGGGTATCTGTTATTCTATATAAATACTCCCGAACCCCTCAATTAGATTCCAGGCTGTAACTCACTCCTGGGTATCTGTTATTCTATATATAAACCACCCCGAATCCCTTGATTAGATTACTGGCTGTAGCTCCCTCCTGGGTATCTGTTATTCTATATATAAACCACACCGAACCCATGTATAAGATTCCAGTCTGTATCTCACTCCTGGGTATCTACTATTCTATATATAAACACCCCGAACCCCTCCAATAGATCCCAGGCTGTAACCCACTCCCGGATATCTGTTATTCTATATATAAACCACCCCGAACTCCTCGATTAGATTCCTGGCTGTAACTCACTCCCGGGTATCTGTTATTCTATATATAAACCACTTTGAACCTCTCGATTAGTTTCTTGTCTGTAACACACCCCCCGCAGATCTGTTATTCTATATATAAACGACCTGAAACCCTCGATTAGATTCCAGTCTTTAACTCACTCCCGGGTATCTGTTATTCTATATATAAACCACCCCGAACTCCTCGATTAGATTCCAGGCTGTAACTCACTCCTGGGTATCTGTTATTCTATATATAAACCACCGTGAACCTCTCAGTTAGATTCCAGTCTGTAAATCACTCCCAGGTATCTCTTACACTATATATAAACCACCCCGAACCCCTCGATTGTACTCCAGTCTGTAACTCATTCCTGTGTATCTGTTATTCTATACAGAAACCACCCCGAATCCCTTGACTAGAATCTCGTCTAAAACTCACTCCCGAGTGTCTGTCATTCTATGTATAAACCAGCCCTGACCCTCTCGATTAGATTCCAGTCTGTATCTCACTCCTGGGTATCTTTTATTCTATATACATACTCCCGAACCCCTCAATTAGATTCCAGGCTGTAACTCACTCCTGGGTATCTGTTATTCTATATAAATACTCCCGAACCCCTCAATTAGATTCCAGGCTGTAACTCACTCCTGGGTATCTGTTATTCTATATATAAACCACCCCGAATCCCTTGATTAGATTCCTGGCTGTAGCTCCCTCCTGGGTATCTGTTATTCTATATATAAACCACCTTGAACCTCTCAATTAGATTCCAGTCTGTATCTCACTCCCAGGCATCTGTTACGCTATATATAAACCACCCTGAACCCCTCGATTGTATTCCAGTCTGTAACTCATTCCTGTGTATCTGTTATTCTATACAGAAACCACCCTGAATCCCTTGACTAGATTCTCGTCTAAAACTCACTCCCGAGTGTCTGTTATTCTATGTATAAACCAGCCCTGAACCTCTCGATTAGATTCCAGTCTCTATCTCACTCCTGGGTATCTTTTATTCTATATAAATACTCCCGAACCCCTCAATTAGATTCCAGGCTGTAACTCACTCCTGGGTATCTGTTATTCTATATAAATACTCCCGAACCCCTCAATTAGATTCCAGGCTGTAACTCACTCCTGGGTATCTGTTATTCTATATATAAACCACCCCGAATCCCTTGATTAGATTCCTGGCTGTAGCTCCCTCCTGGGTGTCTGTTATTCTATATATAAACCACACCGAACCCATGTATAAGATTCCAGTCTGTATCTCACTCCTGGGTATCTATTATTCTAAACATAAACACACCGAACCCCTCCATTAGATTCCAGTCTGTAACTCCCTCCCGGGTATCTGTTATTCTATATATAAAGCCCCCCCGAATCCCTCGATTAGATTCCAGTCTGTAACTCAGTCCCGGGCATCTATTATTCTATAAATAAACCACCCGAAACCCTCAATTAG
This sequence comes from Carcharodon carcharias, assembly GCF_017639515.1. Classification (NCBI taxonomy): domain Eukaryota; kingdom Metazoa; phylum Chordata; class Chondrichthyes; order Lamniformes; family Lamnidae; genus Carcharodon; species Carcharodon carcharias. The sequence continues at coordinate 22,588,081 of NC_054499.1, forward strand.
ATTCCAGTCTGTAACTCACTCCCGGGATTCTGTTATTCTATATATAAACCACCCCGAACTCCTCGATTAGATTCCAGTCTGTATCTCACTCCTGGGTATTTATTATTCTATATATAAACACCCCGAAAACCTCCATTAGATTCCAGTCTGTAACTCACACCCGGGTATCTGTTACTCTATATGTAAACCACTCCAAACCCCTCGATTAGATTCCAGTCTGTAACTGCCTCCCGGGTATCTATTATTCTATATATAAACCCCACCGAACCCCTCGATTAGATTCCAGTCTGTAACTCACGCACGGGTATCTGTTATTCTATATATAAACCACCCTCAACTCCTCGATTGGATTCCAGTCTGTAACTCACTCCCGATTATCTGTTATTCTATATATAAACCATCCCGAACCCCTCAATTAGATTCCAGTCTGTAACTCACTCCCGGGTATCTGTTATTCTATATGTAAACCACCCGAACCCCTCAATTAGATTACAGTTTGTAACTCATTCCCAGGTATCTGTTATTCTATATATAAACCAGCCCAAACCCCTCGATTAGATTCCAGACTGTAGCTCACTTCTGGGTATCTGTTATTCTATATGTAAACCACAACGAACCTCTCGATTAGATTCCAGGCTGTAACTCACTCCTAGGTATTTGTTATTCTATATATAAACCACCCCGAACCCCTTGATTAGATTCCAGTCTGTAACTCACTCCCGGGTATCTGTTACTCTATATATAAACACCCCGAAACCCTCCATTAGATTCCAATCTGTAACTCACAACCGGGTAGCTGTTACTCTATATATAAACCACTCCAAACCCCTCGATTAGATTCCAGTCTGTAACTCAATCCCGGGTATCTGTTACTCTATATATAAACCCCCCCGAACACCTCGATTAGATTCCAGACTGTAACTCGCTCCCGGGTATCTGTAACTCAATATATAAACCCCCCACCGAACCCCTCGATTAGTTTCCAGTCTGTAACTCACTCCTGGCTATCTGTTATTATATATATAAAATCCCTAACACCTCGATTAGATTCCAGTCTGTAACTCACTCCCGGGTATCTGTTATTCTATATATAAACCACCCCGAACTCCTCGATTAGATTACAGTTTTTAACTCATTCCCAGGTATCTGTTATTCTATATATAAACCAGCCCAAAGCCCTCGATTAGATTCCAGACTGTAACTCACTCCTGGGTATTTGTTATTCTATATATAAACCACCCCGAACCCCTCGATTAGATTCCAGTCTATATCTCACTCCTGGGTATCTATTATTCTATATATAAACACCCCGAAACCCTCCATTAGATTCCAGTCTGTAACTCACACCCGGGTATCTGTTACTCTATATATAAACCACTCCAAACCCCTCGATTAGATTCCAGTCTGTAACTCATTCCCAGGTATCTGTTATTCTATATATAAACCACCCCAAACCCCTCGATTAGATTCCTGACTGTAATTCACTCCCAGGTATCTGTTACTATATATATAAACCCCCACCGAACCCCTCGATTATTATCCAGTCTGTAACTCACTCCTGGGTATCTGTTACTCTATATATAAACCAACCCAAACCACTCAATTAGATTCCAGCCTTGAACTCACTCTTGGGTATCTGTTACTCTATATATAAATCCCCCACCCCCGAACCCCTCGATTAGATTCCAGACTGTAACTCGCTCCCGGGTATCTGTAAATCAATATATAAAACCCCCACCGAACCCCTCGATTAGATTCCAGTCTGTAACTCACTCCCGGGTATCTGTTATTATATATATAAACCCCCCTAACTCCTCAATTGGATTCCAGTCTGTCACTCATTCCCGATTATCTGTTATTCTATATATAAACCATCCCGAACCCCTCAATTAGATTCCAGTCTGTAACTCACTCCCGGCTATCTGTTATTCTATACGTAAACCACCCGAACCCCTCGATTAGGTTCCAGACTGTAGCACACTCCTGGGTATTTGTTATTCTATATATAAACCACCCCGAACCCCTTGATTAGATTCCAGTCTGTATCTCACTCCTGGGTATTTATTATTCTATATATAAACACCCCGAAACCCTCCATTCGATTCCAGTCTGTAACTCACACCCGGGTATCTGTTACTCTATATATAAACCACTCCAAACCCCTCGATTAGATTCCAGTCTGTAACTGCCTCCCGGGTATCTATTATTCTATATATAAACCCCACCGAACCCCTCGATTAGATTCCAGTCTGTAATTCACGCACGGGTATCTGTTATTCTATATATAAACCACCCTGAACTCCTCGATTGGATTCCAGTCTGTAACTCACTCCCGATTATCTGTTATTCTATATATAAACCATCCCGAACCCCTCAATTAGATTCCAGTCTGTAACTCACTCCCGGGTATCTGTTATTCTATATGTAAACCACCCGAACCCCTCGATTAGATTACAGTTTGTAACTCATTCCCAGGTATCTGTTATTCTATATATAAACCAGCCCAAACCCCTCGATTAGATTCCAGACTGTAGCTCACTTCCGGGTATCTGTTATTCTATATGTAAACCACACCGAACCTCTCGATTAGATTCCAGGCTGTAACTCACTCCTGGGTATTTGTTATTCTATATATAAACCACCCCGAACCCCTTGATTAGATTCCAGTCTGTAACTCACTCCCGGGTATCTGTTACTCTATATATAAAAACCCCGAAACCCTCCATTAGATTCCAATCTGTAACTCACACCCGGGTATCTGTTACTCTATATATAAACCACTCCAAATCCCTCGATTAAATTCCAGTCTGTAACTCACTCCCGGGTATCTGTTATTCTATATATTAACCACCCCAAACCCCTCGATTAGATTCCTGACTGTAATTCACTCCCAGGTATCTGTTACTCTATATATAAACCCCCCGAACCCCTCAATTATTTTCCTGTCTGTAATTCACTCCTGGGTATCTATTACTCTATATATAAACCAACCCAAACCTCTCAATTAGATTCCAGCCTTTAACTCACTATTGGGCATCTGTTACTCTATATATAAACCACTCTAAACCCCTCGATTAGATTCCAGTCTGTAACTCACTCCCGGGCATCTTTTACTCTATATATACACCATCCCAAACCCCTCGATTAGATTCCAGCCTGTAACTCATTCCCAGGTATCTGTTATTCTATATATAAACCACCCCGAACCCCTCGATTAGATTCCTGACTGTAATTCACTCCCAGGTATCTGTTACTCTATATATAAACCCCCACCGAACACCTCGATAATTTTCCAGTCTGTAAATCACTCCCGGGTATCCGTTACTCTATATATAAACCAACCCAAACCACTCAATTAGATTCCAGCCTTGAACTCACTCTTGGGTATCTGTTACTCTATATATAAACCCCCCACCCCCGAACCCCTCGATTAGATTCCAGACTGTAACTCGCTCCCGGGTATCTGTAAATCAATATATAAAACCCCCACCGATCCCCTCGATTAGATTCCAGTCTGTAACTCACTACCGGGTATCTGTTATTATATATATAAACCCCCCTAACTCCTCAATTGGATTCCAGTCTGTCACTCATTCCCGATTATCTGTTATTCTATATATAAACCATCCCGAACCCCTCAATTAGATTCCAGTCTGTAACTCACTCCCGGCTATCTGTTATTCTATACGTAAACCACCCGAACCCCTCGATTAGATTCCAGACTGTAGCACACTCCTGGGTATTTGTTATTCTATATATAAACCACCCCGAACCCCTCGATTAGATTCCAGTCTGTATCTCACTCCTGGGTATTTATTATTCTATATATAAACACCCCGAAACCCTCCATTCGATTCCAGTCTGTAACTCACACCTGGGTATCTGTTACTCTATATATAAACCACTCCAAACCCCTCGATTAGATTCCAGTCTGTAACTGCCTCCCGGGTATCTATTATTCTATATATAAACCCCACCGAACCCCTCGATTAGATTCCAGTCTGTAACTCACGCACGGGTATCTGTTATTCTATATATAAACCACCCTCAACTCCTCGATTGGATTCCAGTCTGTAACTCACTCCCGATTATCTGTTATTCTATATATAAACCAAACCGAACCCATCAATTAGATTCCAGTCTGTAACTCACTCCCGGGTATCTGTTATTCTATATGTAAACCACCCGAACCCCTCAATTAGATTACAGTTTGTAACTCATTCCCAGGTATCTGTTATTCTATATATAAACCAGCCCAAACCCCTCGATTAGATTCCAGACTGTAGCTCACTTCCGGGTATCTGTTATTCTATATGTAAACCACACCGAACCTCTCGATTAGATTCCAGGCTGTAACTCATTCCTGGGTATTTGTTATTCTATATATAAACCACCCCGAACCCCTTGATTAGATTCCAGTCTGTAACTCATTCCTGGGTATCTATTACTCCATATATAAACCAACCCAAACCTCTCAATTAGATTCCAGCCTTTAACTCACTATTGGGCATCTGTTACTCTATATATAAACTCCCCCAAACTCCTCGATTAGATTCCAGACTGTAACTCGCTCCCGGGTATCTGTAACTCAATATATAAACCCGCCACCGAACCCCTCGATTAGTTTCCAATCTGTAACTTACTCCTGGCTATCTGTTATTATATATATAAAGTCCCTAACACCTCGATTAGATTCCAGTCTGTAACTCACTCCTGGGTATCTGTTATTCTATATATAAACCACCTCGAACTCCTCGATTAGATTACAGTTTGTAACTCATTCCCAGGTATCTGTTATTCTATATATAAACCAGCCCAAAGCCCTCGATTAGATTCCATACTGTAGCTCACTCCTGGGTATATATTATTCTATATATAAGCCACCCCGAACCCCTCGATTAGATTCCAAGCTGTAACTCACTCCCGGGTATCTATTATTCTATATATAAACCCCAGAACCCCTCGATTAGATTCCAGTCTGTAACTCACTGCCAGGTATCTGTCATTCTATGTATAAATCCCCCCGAACCCCTCGATTAGATTCCAGGCTGTAACTCACTCCCGGGTATCTGTTATCCATATACAAAACACTCTGACTCTTTCGACGAGATTCTAGTCTATAACTCACTCCCGAGTGTGTGTTATTTTATATATAAACCATCCTGAACAGCTCGATTAGATTCCTGTCCATAACTCAATCCAGGGTTTCCGTTATTCTATATATAAAACACCCTGATCCCCTCCATTAGATTTCAGGCTGCAAATCACTCCCTAGTATCTGTAATTCTATAAATAAATTCCCACCAAACACCTCGATTAGATTCGAGTCTGTAACTCACTCGCGGGTATCTGTTATTCTATAAATAAACCACCCCGAACACCTCGATTAGATTCCAGACTGTACCTCACTCCCTGGAATCTGTTTTTCTATATATAAACCCCCTCGAATCCCTCGATTAGATTCCAGTCTGTATCTCACTCCTGGGTATCTATTATTCTATATATAAACCACTCCGAACCTCTCGATTAGATTCCAGTCTGTAACTCACCCCCCCGGGTATCTGTTATTCTATATATAAACGACCCAAACCCCTCGATTAGATTCCAGTCTGTAACTCACTCTCGGGTATCTGTTATTCTATATATAAACCCCCCCCGATCTGCTCAATTAGATTCCGGTCTGTAACTCACCTCTCGGGTATCTGTTATTCTATATATAAACCACCCCGAACACATCTATTATATTCCAGTCTGTAACTCACTCCTGGGTATCTGTTATTCTATATATAAACCACCCCGAACTCCTCAATTGGATTCCAGTCTGTAACTCACTCCCGAGTATCTGTTATTCTATATATAAACCACCGCGAACACCTGGAGTAGATTCCAGTCTGTAACTCACTCCTGGGTATCTATTATTCTATATATAAACCAGTTCGAACCCCTCGATTAGATTCCAGTCTGTAACTCACTCCTGGGTATCTGTTATTCTATATATAAACCATCCGAACCCCTCGATTAGATTCCAGTCTGTAAGTCGCTCCCGGGTATCTGTTATCCATATACAAACCTGCCCTGAACCCCTCAACGAGATTCTAGTCCATAACTCACTCCAGAATGTGTGTTAATTTATATACAAACCATCATGAACAGCTCGATTAGATTCCTTTCCATAACTCAACCCAGGGTTTCCGTTATTCTATGCATAAAACACCCTGATCCCCTCCACTAGATTCCAGGCTGCAAATCACTCCCTAGTATCTGTAATTCTATAAATAAATCCCCACCAAACACCTCGATTAGATTCCAGTCTGTAACTTACTCGCGGGTATCTGTTATTCTATATATAAACCACCCAAACCCCTCGATTAGATTCCAGTCTGTATCTCACTCCTGTATCTATTATTCTATATATAAACCACTCCGAACCCCTCGATTAGATTCCAGTCTGTAACTCACACCCGGGTATCTGTTATTCTATATATAAATGACCTGAACCCCTCGATTAGATTCCAGTTTGTAACTCACTCCGGGGTATCTGTTATTCTATATATAAACCACCCGAACCCCTCGATTAGATTCCAGCCTGTAACTCATTCCCGGGTATCTGTTGTTCTATATATAAACCACCCCAAACCCCTCGATTAGATTCCTGACTGTAATTCACTCCCAGGTATCTGTTACTCTATATATAAACCACCCCGAACCCCTCAATTATTTTCCTGTCTGTAGCTCACTCCCGGGTATCTGTTACTCTATATTTAAACCAACCGAAACCTCTCAATTAGATTCCAGCCTTTAACTCACTCTTGGGTATCTGTTACTCTATATATAAACCCCCCCCGAACCCCTCGATTAGATTCCAGACTGTAACTCACTCCCGGGTATCTGTAACTCAATATATAAACAACCCACCGAACCCCTTGATTAGATTCCAGTCTCTAACTCACTCCTGGGTATCTGTTATTATATATATAAACCCTCCTAACACCTCGATTAGATTCCAGTCTGTAACTCACTATCGGTATCTGTTATTCTTATATAAACCAACCCGAACCCCTCGATTATTTTCCAGTCTTTAACTCACTCCCAGGCATCTGTTATTCTATTTATAAACCACTCCAAACCCCTCGATTAGGTTCCAGTCTGTAGCTCACTGCCAGTTATCTGTTACTCAATATATAAACCACCCCCGAACCCCTCGATTAGATTCCAGTCTGTAACTCACTCCAGGGTATCTGTTACTCTATATATAAACCATCCCGAACTCCTTGATTAGATTCCAGTCTGTAACTCACCTCCCCGGTATCTGTTATTCTATATATAAACCCCCCGAACGCCTTGATTTGATTCCAGCATGTAACTCACTGCCAGGTATCTGTTATTCTATGTATAAATCCCACCAAACCCCTCGATTAGATTCCAGGCTGTAACTCCCTCCTGGGTATCTGTAATTCTATATATAAACCCCCCCGAACCCCACCATTAGATTCTAGTCTGTAATTCACTCCCGGGTATCTGTTATCCTATATATAAACCACTCCGCACCCATCGATTAGATTCCAGTCTGTAACTCAGTCCCGTGTATCTGCTATTCAATATCTAAACCCATCAAACCGCTTGATTAGATTCCAGTCTGTAACTCACTGCCAGGTATCTGTTATTCTATGTATAAATCCCCCCGAACCCCTCGATTAGATTCCAGGCTGTAACTCACTCCCGGGTATCTGTTATCCATATACAAAACACTCTGAACCCTTCGACGAGATTCTAGTCAATAACTCACTCCCGAGTGTGTGTTATTTTTTATATAAACTATCCTGAACAGCTCGATTAGATTCCAGTCTATAACTCAATTTAGGGTTTGCGTTATTCTACGTATAAACCACCCTGATCCCCTCCATTAGATTCCAGGCTGCAAATCACTCCCTAGTATCTGTCATTCTATAAATAAATCCCTACCAAACACCTCAATTAGATTCCAGTCTGTAACTCATTCGTGGGTATCTGTTATTCTATAAATAATCCACCCCGAACATCTCGATTAGATTCCAGACTGTACCTCACTCACGGGTATCTGTTATTCTATATATAAATCACCCCGAACACCTTGATTAGATTCCAGTCTGTAACTCATGCCCGGGTATCTGTTATTCTATATATAAACCCCCGAACCCCTCGATTACATTCTAGTCTGTAACTCACTCCCGGGTATCTGTTATTCTATATATAAACCCCAGAACCCCTCGATTAGATTCCAGTCTGTAACTCACTCCCGAGTATCTGTTATTCTATATATAAAACAGGCCGAACACCTCGATTGGATTCCACTCTGTAACTCACTCCCAGGTATCTGTTATTCTATACATAAACCACCCGAACCCCTCGATTAGATTCCAGTCTGTAACTCACTCCCAGGTATCTGTTATTCTATAAATAAACCACCCGAACCCCTTGATTAAATTCCAGTCTGTAAGTTGCTCCCGGGTATCTGTTATCCATATACAAACCTGCCCTGAACCCCTCGACGAGATTCTAGTCCATAACTCACTCCAGAGTGTGTGTTAATTTATATACAAACAATCGTGAACAGCTCGATTAGATTCCTGTCCATAACTCAACCCAGGGTTTCCGTTATTCTATATATAAAACACCCTGATCCCCTCCATTAGATTCCAGGCTGCAAATCACTCCCTAGTATCTGTAATTCTATAAATAAATCCCCACCAAACACCTCGATTAGATTCCAGTCTGTAACTCACTCGCAGGTATCTGTTATTCTATAAATAAACCACCCCGAACACTTCGATTAGATTCCCGACCGTAACTCACTCCCGGGTATCTGTTATTCTATATATAAACCACCCCGAATCCCTCGATTAGATTCCAGTCTGTATCTCACTCCTGGGTATATATTATTCTATATATAAACCACTCCGAACCTCTCGATTAGATTCCAGTCTGTAACTCACCCTCGGGTATCTGTTATTCTATACATAAACGACCCAAACCCCTCGATTAGATTCCAGTTTGTAACTCACTCCCGGGTATCTGTTATTCTATATATAAACCCCTCCGATCCCCTCGATTAGATTCCGGTCTGTAACTCACCTCCCGGGTATCTGTTATTCTATATGTAAACCACCCCGAACACATCTCTTAGTTTCCAGTCTGTAACTCAGTCCCGGGTATCTGTTAATCTATATATAAACAACCCCGAACTCCTCAATTGGTTTCCAGTCTGTAACTCACTCCCGAGTATTTGTTATTCTATACATAAACCACCGCGAACACCTGGAGTAGAAACCTGTCTGTAACTCACTCCCGGGTATCTGTTATTCTATATATAAACCACTTCGAACCCCTCGATTAGATTCCAGTCTGTAACTCACCGCCCGGGTATCTGTTATTATATATATAAACGACCTGAACTCCTCGATTAGATTCCAGTCTGTAACTCACTCCCGGTTATCTGTTATTCGATATATAAACCACCCCGAACACATCTATTAGATTCCAGTCTGTAACTCACTCCCAGGTATCTGTTATTCTATAAATAAATCACCTGAACCCCTCGTTTAGATTCCAGTCTGTAAATCTCTCCCCGTTATCTGTTATCTATATACAAACCACCAGGAACCCCTTGATGAGATTCTAGTCCATAGCTCACTCCCGAGTGTGTGTTATTTTATATATAAACCATCCTGAACAGCTCAATTAGATTCCTGTCTATAACTCAATCTAGGGTTTCCGTTATTCTACATATAAAACACCTTGATCCCCTATATTAAATTCCAGGTTGCAAATCACTCCCTAGTATCTGTAATTGTATAAATAAATACCCACCAACCCCTCGATTAGATTCCAGTCTGTAACTCACTCGTGGGTATCTGTTATTCTATATATAACCCCCGAACCCCTCGATTAGATTCCAGTCTGTAACTCACTCCCGGGTATCTGTTATTCTACATAAAAACATCCTTTATTACAGGTTTACCAAAAAGAAATATTAAATTTTAATGGTGACACAATGAAACCATGTGAATATGGGCATTGACTCCACATGATCAACAACGGGGAATATTATCAAGTTTTTTAACCAATAATCAGAAATGCACACATCTGGATTCCCCTTAAACCATATGTGGTTGGTCCCTATTGTCCTGGCCCACACATCACCAGGTGGAGGATTGGCGGTTCCTGCTCTTAACAGGATGTTTGGTGAGGGTGAACCAGAAGCTGATTCTCGCCACAGTTGAATAGCACACCAATGGCGAAAGGGCCCTTTGGCTGGATAATCCTGGCCCCTGGTGACAGATGAGGCAGGAAGTTTAATGAGGAAATTGAGAGAGAGCCAGAGCCCAGCAAGTGATAGGCAAATTAACGCCTCAAGCCTGTTCTGATATTCAATTAAATTGTGGCTGATCTTCAGTTTAACTGCAACTGCCCACCTTGGTTCCGCAATCCTTCATCCCTCTCCCGAACAAATAGAAATCTACGCATCCCGGTTTTCCAACTGACCCTGGGGTGACGGATCGTTCCGGAATTCCAGTGTGGTGTCTGCTCCAAGCAGTTCAGACCAGCGTTGCTCCACTATTTACAAAGAGGCCCGATCAACAATGCCCTATTTCACGTTTAATTTGATGCTTCGTTACAAAATGCAGCCTGACAGCCACTGAGAGATTCATCAGAGAGGCCAGCTCACAGGAGCTGCTGCGATTTGATTCAATAATTAACCAGGAAAACATACCTAGAGTAACATCAGCAGGAGCATACAAAGCTAGTTCGGAAAGCTAGCTGTCATGAGGTCAGAAAGAGTCTGCAAAGGGGTGTCGACAGGTTAAGTGAGCGGCTAAAGATTTGGCAGACAGCACACACTGTGGGGAAATGTGAAGGATAGGAAAGCAGTGTATTATCTAAACGTAGGGAGATTTCAGAACTCGATGGTACAGAGGGATCTTGGTGTCTTTGTACACGAATCATAAAAAGTCAGCATGCAGGTACAGCAAGTAGTTCGGAAGGCATAAGGAATGTTGGCCTTTATTACAAAGGGAGATGGAGTATAAAAGTTGGGAAGTCTTGCAACAACTCTGCAGGGCATTGGTGAGACCACATCTAGGGCACTGTGTATGGTTCTGGTCTCCTTACTTAAGGAGGGACATATTTGCATTGGAAGCCATTCAGAGACCAGGCTGATTCCTGGGATGAAGTGGGATTGTCTTATGAGGAAAGGTTGAGCAGGTTGGGCCTATACTCATTGGAGTTTAGAAGAATGAGAGGTGCTCTTGGCAGGGGTGTGGTAACTTGGGGGTAATATCGAAGAGGGATACCAAGGTGCACAGAATATTGGGAGACAGATAGCACTCGAGAAGGGGATCGCAAGTTATCAGGTGGGTTCAGGGTAAAGGAGAAAGTGTTGGAGTGTAAATCAGAGTTACTATGCATGCACGGAGTGTGGTAAGTAAGATTGAGGAGTTACCATGTGGAAATTGCCATGTGGAAATATGATGCTGTGGACATAACATTGCTCAAATCTTAGGACTGGGTGTTAAATATTCCTGAATGCAAGATGTTCAGGAAAGACAGGAAAGGAAGAAAAGGGAGCGGCTTTATTTATAAAGGAGAGAGAGGTTGTCCCAGGGGGATCAAGGGCAGAATCTATTTAGCTCGAGGTAAGGAATAAGAGAAGTGCAATTACATTGCTCGGTGTGTTGGTGGGGGGTTGCTGGGTGGTGATTTGTTTCGGCAGGGGAGGGGGGAGGTGGAGAGGTTGGTTCTGGCGCTCAGTTCAGGTACACTACCTGATCACTGAGCTAGACCAGTGGAACACTGAATGGGTAAAAATCCAGGTGAGGCCTGCAGATCCAGCCCCAAGCCTCTGACACGAATATCAGAGTTGGGGACAGTCAGAGGGTCCCCGACAGTGGAAATCAGCCCATCAGAAGATTATACAGGAAGGACTGGATGCCAATGTATTCACCCAGGGGCACAGGGTAACCGCCGGAGACCCAGCTATGAACTCTTCAGGACAGCTGTTCAGCCACTGGCATGGTCAGGCACTGCCATAGGTGCCACATCTTTTAACCCATGGCCAAAGAGTTCTGCAAAATGAGGGCACATGTTGGCAGAGAAGAGCTTAGCCAGGTTGGTGATGAGTGTACGAGAGATTAAACTCTTTGCTGTGTTCCCATGCGGGATACTTAAAGGTCACAAGGTGGGGCAGGGGGGCTGAACACCCACCCAGAAATGGACGATGCCGATCTTGCCCCACAGACCAACAGCGCCAGTGTATATTCCACAGAATGTTCGATGTTGCGAGTCTTCAAGGACGTGCCACCCATGAGTGTAAAATGCCATCACAAGCAACCATCTCCTCTCACCCACTTCCCACAGACCAATCCGCTGACTGTAGTTTCAGAACCACACCAACCGTGAATATCTACAAGTGTCCACCCCAAACCCCCCAACCTGTCCCCCCACCATCACCCCCACCGCCCCCCCCACCCCCCGCCACCCCCCCACACCACCATCCCATCAGCGATCATTGTCCTGTCTTTCCAGTTGAATTTCTTTATTGTAGTCGTGAACGTTTTCCGAGCCATACAACAAGCTCTGGATTGGGACAGATACAGCTGGGCCTCAGAGGATGCTCAGCCAATCCCGTTCATGCTCGTGGCAGCCACCAGCTCTTAGTCCCCATGAGATTGTCCAGGAGACAGTCCCGGACAAGCTCACTCCCAAAATCAGACATCAAAAGCTTCTAACCCCTTCCATTCAGACCTAAAACACCGAATCCCAACAGAAGCAAACCCCTTCCCATTCACTCCCATTGTACACAATCCCAATGGACCCAAACCCCTTCCCATCCACTCCCACTGTACACAATATCAATGGACCCAAACCCCTTCCCATTCACTCCCATTGTACACAATCCCAATAGACACAAACCCCTTCCCATTCACTCCCATTCTACACAATCCCAATAGACACAAACCCCTTCCCATTCACTCACATTGTACACAATCCCAATAGACACAAACCCCTTCCCATTCACTCCCATTGTACACAATCCCAATGGACCCAAACCCTTTCTCATTCACTCGCATTGTACACAATCCCAATGGACACAACCCCTTCCCATTCACTCTCATTGTACACAATCCCAATGGACCCAAACCCCTTCCCATTCACTCCCATTGTACACAATCCCAATGGACCCAAACCCCTCCCCATTCACTCCCACTGTACACAATCCCAATGGACCCAAACCCCTTCCCATTCACTCCCACTGTACACAATCCCAATGGAGTCAAACCCCTTCCCATTCACTCCCATTGTACACAATCCCAATGGACCCAACCCCCTTCCCATTCACTCCCATTGTACACAATCCCAATGGACCCAAACCCCTTCCCATTCACTCCCACTCTACACAATATCAATGGACCCAAACCCCACCCTATTCACTGCCACTGTACACAATCCCAATGGACCCAAACCCCTTCCCATTCACTCTCATTGTACACAATCCCAATGGACCCAAACCCCTTCTCATTCACTCCCACTGTACACAATCCCAATGGACCCAAACCCCTTCCCATCCACTCCCACTGTACACAATCTCAATGGACCCAAACCTCTTCCCATTCACTCGCACTGTACACAATCCCAATGGACCCAAACCCCTTCCCATTCACTTCCATTGTACACAATACCAATGGACCCAAACCGCTTCCCATTCACTCCCATTGTACACAATCCCAATGGACCCAAACCCCTTCCCATTCACTCCCATTGTACACAATACCAATGGACCCAAACCGCTTCCCAGCCACTTCCATTGTACACAATCCCAATGGACCCAAACCCCTTCCCATTCACTCCCATTGTACACAATACCAATGGACCCAAACCGCTTCCCATTCACTCCCATTGTACACAATACCAATGGACCCAAACCGCTTCCCAGCCACTTCCATTGTACACAATCCCAATGGACCCAAACCCCTTCCCATTCACTCCCATTGTACACAATACCAATGGACCCAAACCGCTTCCCAGCCACTTCCATTGTACACAATCCCAATGGACCCAAACCCCTTCCCATTCACTCCCATTGTACACAATCTCAATGGACCCAAACCCCTTCCCATTCACTCCCATTGTACACAATCCTAATGGACCCAAACCCCTTCCCATTCACTCCCACTGTACACAATCCCAATGGACCCAAACCGCTTCCCATTCACTCCCATTGTACACAATCCCAATGGATCCAAACCCCTTCTCATTCACTCCCACTGTACACAATCCCAATAGACACAAACCCCTTCCCATTCACTCCCATTGTACACAATCCCAATGGACCCAAACCCCTTCCCATTCACTTCCATTGTACACAATCCCAATGGACCCAAACCCCTTCCCATTCACTCCCATTGTACACCATCCTAATGGACCCAAACCCCTTCCCATTCACTCCCATTGTACACAATCCCAATGGACCAAAGCCCTTCCTATTCAATCCCACGTCATTGAATTCCATTCTGTCCATGCTCACTGCAATGAGCTAAACCTTGACTCTTAATGAAGCCATCTCATGATCCATGTATTGAACATTGTAACTATCCATTCCTGAACACTCATTTCTTCCACCGAATCAATGGTGGGGGTGTGGGGTTGCAGATGCGTGGCGTTTCCAGAAAGCGGCAGACTTGAAAAGTCCAATTGCTTTTCTGAAAAAGTGTTCAGTGCATCTCTCACTTTCCTTTAGATTGGATCATTGATTGAGAAGGCAACAAGATCCAGATGAGTAAATTGGCATTTGTTACCCTCCTGCCAGAGAATCGGAATATCTAATTGGATGTGAGTGCATTGAGGTCCCACAGTTGGACAGAATTGGAATTCACCCTAAGAATGCTCATCTGATTAATATGGAAAGCTATTTAATTAAGGTGGAGAACAGCACCTTATCCTCATATCCTGCCTGTAAAGTAATAAAATACACTTCTCAGGAACACTATAAAGTAACCCCTGACACCGAGCCGCATGAATTGATATGAAGCCAGGTGACAAAACGCTTGGGCAAAGAGGAAGTTCAAGGAGCGTCATAAAGGAGGGAAGTGAAGCAGAGAAGTGGAGAGGCTTGGGGGAGGGGGTTGAGTTCCAAAGCTCAGGACCCCAGGCAGCTGAAGGCACACCAGCTAAAGATCAGGGGATACCCGCGACAGGCCAGCATGAATGAGTACAGCAGCGTCGGAGGGTTGTGGGTCTGGAGGAGGTTGGGGAGTTAGGGCTGGGCAAGGCTGTGGAGGGATTTGAAAACAAGCATTACAAATTTTAAAGGCTTGTGGAAAAGAGAGACAGGCGGCCAAAGGTTTTCGTCTTACACTCACTCATCAGGACACACGCAAGATTACCAAATTTCAAATGATCGCAACAATCTGTACCACACGACAAAAGTGTGCTGACTGGCTGGCAGCTCAACTCTGATTGGCTGAGGCGTTGTCACGGAGAAAGCAACGGGGGCCGATAGGCTCCACAAAAGAATGAACAAGGCTTGAACGTATTCCCTTTGTTTGCAGGGAACGTGTCCTTGTGTATGTATGGATGTCGCTTCTTAAATTGATTGTTAGCGCACTCAGGATTGTTCAATAAGTGCGGCCCAGTCGACAGAATCACAGCTAAGAGTGGGGGTTTTGTATTGCTTTTCAGCAACGTTCAATTTTTAAAACCGAGACTCACCATATTGGGAGCCAGTGTGGGGTCAGCGGGCACAGGGGGTGATAGGGGAATGGGACTCGGTGTGAGTTTGGACACAGGCAGCAGAGTTTTGGATAGCCTCAAGTTTCCGGAGGGTAGAATGTGGGAGGCCAGCCAGGTGCTTGTTGGAATAGTCAATTCAAGCAGCAACACCATCTTTCGGTTAACAACAACTGACATTTCTAAAGGGCCTTCAACACAGCAAAAAGGCCTCTTATTGACCTGTGATTCTCCAGTGCTGGTCCCGTGGGCAATCCCCATTTTAATTACTCCACCACTGGTGGGCACGTCTCCTGTCCCTTAGACCCTCAGCTCTGGAATACCCTCCCTGCAACTCTCAGCCTCTTTAAGACTCTCCATGTACCACAACCACTTTGCAAAGCCTCTGGTCACTTGGCCAAGTATCTCCCGATGTGGTGGGTTTGTTCCATAACCCTCCAGTGAAGCACCATGGGACTTTTCATGACGCTCTTGGCGCTGTAGAATTGTAAGTTGTTGCTGTGGATGTTATATTTTCCGCACTTTCCTCCGGCTGCCAACCCCAACTTGTTTTCCACAGGTTGCCCATGCCTTACGTTTACAATCAAACCCTCCCAGGACAGGTACAGCACAGGGTTAGATACAGAATAAAGCTCCCTCTACACTGTCCCCATCAAACACTCCCAGGACAGGTACAGCATGGGGTTAGATACTGAGTAAAGCTCGCTCTACACCGTCCCCATCAAACACTCCCAGGACAGGTACAGCACGGGGTTAGATACAGAGTAAATCTCCCTCTACACTGTCCCCATCAAACACTCCCAGGACAGGTACAGCACGGGGTTAGATACAGAGTAAATCTCCCTCTACACTGTCCCCATCAAACACTCCCAGGACAGGTACAGCACGGGGTTAGATACAGAGTAAATCTCCCTCTACACTGTCTCCATCAAACACTCCCAGGACAGGTACAGCACGGGGTTAGATACAGAGTAAAGCTCCCTCTACACCGTCCCCATCAAACACTCCCAGGACAGGTACAGCACGGGGTTAGATACAGAGTAAATCTCCCTCTACACCGTCCCCATCAAACACTCCCAGGACAGGTACAGCACGGGGTTAGATACAGAGTAAATCTCCCTCTACACTGTCCCCATCAAACACTCCCAGGACAGGTACAGCACGGGGTTAGATACAGAGTAAAGCTCCCTCTACACTGTCCCCATCAAACACTCCCAGGACAGGGACAGCACGGGGTTAGATACAGAGTAAAGCTCTCTCTACACCGTCCCCATCAAACACTCCCAGGACAGGTGCAGCACAGGGTTAGATACATAATAAAGGCCCCTCTACACTGTCCCCATCAAACACTCCCAGGACAGGGACAGCACGGGGTTAGATACAGAGTAAATCTCCCTCTACACTGTCCCCATCAAACACTCCCAGGACAGGTACAGCACGGGGTTAGATACAGAGTAACGCTCTCTCTACACTGTCCCCATCAAACACTCCCAGGACAGGTACAGCACGGGGTTAGATACAGAGTAAAGCTCCCTCTACACTGTCCCCATCAAACACTCCCAGGACAGGTACAGCACGGGGTTAGATACAGAGTAAAGCTCCCTCTACACTGACCCCATCAAACACTCCCAGGACAGGGACAGCACAGGGTTAGATACACAGTAAAGCTCTCTCTACACTGTCCCCATCAAACACTCCCAGGACAGGTATAGCACGGGGTTAGATACAGAGTAAATCTCCCTCTACACCGTCCCCATCAAACACTCCCAGGACCGGTACAGCACGGGGTTAGATACAGAGTAAAGCTCCCTCTACACTGTCCCCATCAAACACTCCCAGGACAGGTATAGCACGGGGTTAGATACAGAGTAAAGCTCCCTCTACACTGTCCCCATCACTCACTCCCAGGACAGGTACAGCACGGGGTTAGATACAGAGTAAATCTCCCTCTACACTGTCCCCATCAAACACTCCCAGGACAGGGACAGCACGGGGTTAGATACAGAATAAAGCTCCCTCTACACTGTCCCCATCAAACACTCCCAGGACAGGTACAGCACGGGGTTAGATACAGAGTAACGCTCTCTCTACACTGTCCCCATCAAACACTCCCAGGACAGGTACAGCACGGGGTTAGATACAGAGTAAAGCTCTCTCTACACTGTCCCCATCAAACACTCCCAGGACAGGTACAGCACGGGGTTAGATACAGAGTAAAGCTCTCTCTACACTGTCCCCATCAAACACTCCCAGGACAGGTACAGCACGGGGTTAGATACAGAGTAAATCTCCCTCTACACTGTCCCATCAAACACTCCCAGGACAGGTACAGCATGCGGTACAGACTCGCTGTGTTACTGTAAAACACCCACAGGCAGTTTCCATCAACTGCATCACTCCCAGAGAACATTTCTTTTCTGGTTTGATTTATCTCTGTTGCTTTCTCCCACTCCCTCGGAAATCTGTCTCTTCT
>NC_054499.1:22606812-22636441 GCF_017639515.1 Carcharodon carcharias
AGGGAGAGAGGGAGGAGGGGAGAGAGGGAGGAGGGGAGAGTGGGAGGAGGGGAGGGAGGATGGAGAGAGAGAGATGGGGCTACATGAGAGAGGAGTAGAGAGAGGAGGAACAGAGGGAACAGAGGAGAGAGAGTGGGAAAGAGATCAAGGCTGAGGGAGCGAGGCAGAGGGAGCGAGGCAGAGGGAGAGAGGCAGAGGGAGAGAGGCAGAGGGAGCGAGGCAGAGGGAGAGAGGCAGAGGGAGCGAGGCAGAGGGAGAGAGATGGGGCTACAAGAGAGAAGAGGAACAGAGGGAACAGAGGAGAGAGAGTGGGAAAGAGATCAAGGCTGAGGGAGAGAGGCAGAGGGAGCGAGGCAGAGGGAGAGAGGAATAACAGGGGTTATGGGGGAGGGGGAAGGCAAGAGGGGCAGTAGGGAAGGAATAGTGGGAGGTGGCGGAGTGGAAGTAGGGGGGAGGGAGGGAGAGGCTGTTGGTGTGGGGGAGGGGAGGGCAGGGATGAGTAGAAGAGGAATGCAGGGCAGAGAGGAGTGTTGAGGAGAACGAGATGGTGCAGGGGTAAGGGAGGAGTGAGGAGAGGAATAGGGGACAGAGAGTAACAGCCGACCGCAGCTGCCCTATGATCTTCGAGGACATCCCAAGGTTTCTTGGCCCTATGCACTGCTTTCATCCTGACTGGTCACTATTATGTTTTCAGGAGCTGAGCCACCACCAAGAATTGGAACCAAATTGAACAATGAGTTTGGAGCCTGCCAGGGAACTCCCTCCAGAGTGGCCATTACCCTCACCTCCCACCACCTCTCCCCCATTTCACCCTTCCTCAATCCCTATGCATCATGGGAAATTCTCAAATTCCCTTTCGTCCCCCACCCCGCTGCCCCCGCCTCGCTTTACTCTCCAGTGTAATCCTACATTGCTCCCCAACTTCTCCCTCAACCTCCACTCCATCGTAACCCTGCTCCGTTTCCCTCCCTCCCTCTCTCTCTCTCCCTCAACTGTCTTCCCATCCACCTGCTCTGTTACACTAGGAAGGAGTGACTAATGATTCCAGAAGTACACAGATTCTCAAGCAGGGCTGTTCAATCAGTAGCTTTCTTTGTAACCGCTGGAATTCTGCCTAGACGAGCTGATTTACATAGCTCCGTGTTACCATTGCCAGGCCTACGTTCAAAATGGCTGCCAAGATTCTCAGGGGAAAATCTAAAGTTGGACTCTGGAAGGCTAGGAATAAAGCCATGTCAGCAGTGGTATCTTTCAGTTGCCTTCATCCCCAAGAACAGGCTAGACTAACTGCTTTCACACGTTCTACAGCTTAGTGGCTTCCATGTCATTGTCACTAAGTGAGGCCTACCTGTCAGTGTCACTGAATAAAGCCTGTGTAGGCCTCAGTCCATGCCGCTTATGCATAATGAGACTTCATATCCTCTGTGTCAGGAGGTTGTGGGTTCGAGCGCCAACTGCAGACACAATTCAGGTTGAGACTCCCAGCGCCAACACCGAGGGAGTGCTGCACTGTCACAAGCGCTACATTTCGGAGGAGATGCTTAACAAAGTCCTTGTCCTGCTGCCTTCTTGAAGAAGAGCTGGGGCGGGGGGCGGGGGGGCGGGGGGCGGGGGGGGGTTCACCCCAGTGCCCTGGCCAATATTTATCCCTCTACCAGCATCATTCAAACAGATTATCTGCTAATTCTCAATGCTGTTTGTGAGGGGCAAAGATTGGCTGTCACACTCTAAACATGGCAACAGTGACGACACTTCAAAAGGTACTTCTCCTGAGATTATGAAAGACGTTTTTCCATGTTATTCACAGGATGATAGTTAATCAGTATGTACTCATTCAAATTCTGCTCCCTTCCTATTTGTACCTCAGTTTCCCACTCTCCCTCCCAGCTCCGTCTCCGAGCCCAGTTCTTTCACTCGTTCAGTCCCCACTTCCTGCCTTGATCTCTCTGCATCTCTCTCTCTCTCTACAAGTGCCTCATTTATTCCTCTATTCTCCTCCTCCCTCCCCCCTCTCTGCCTCCCTCCTCTATCCTTCCATCCCCCTTTGTCTCTCCTCCTTTATTCCTCCATCCTCCTCCTCTCCCTCCCTCCTCCATCCCTCCACTCACTTTGCCTCGCCTCCTTTATCCCTCCATCCCCCTCCTCTCTCACTCTCTCCTTTATCTCTCCATCCCCCTCCTCTCTCACTCTCTCCTTTATCTCTCCATCCCCCTCCTCTCTCACTCTCTCCTTTATCTCTCCTTCCCCCTCCTCTCTCACTCTCTCCTTTATCTCTCCATCCCCCTCCTCTCTCACTCTCTCCTTTATCCCTCCATCCCCCTCCTCTCTCACTCTCTCCTTTATCTCTCCATCCCCCTCCTCTCTCACTCTCTCCTTTATCTCTCCATCCCCCTCCTCTCTCACTCTCTCCTTTATCCCTCCATCCCCCTCCGCTCTCACTCTCTCCTTTATCTCTCCATCCCCCTCCTCTCTCACTCTCTCATTTATCCCTCCATCCCCCTCCTCTCTCACTCTCTCCTTTATCTCTCCATCCCCCTCCTCTCTCACTCTCTCCTTTATCTCTCCATCCCCCTCCTCGCTCACTCTCCCCTTTATCCCTCCAACCCCCTCCTCTCTCACTCTCTCCTTTATCCCTCCAGCCCCCTGCTCCCCCTTTCCCTCAACCAATCTGACCTTTACCCTTCTGCCTCCATTTCTGGCCCCTAATTGTATTCCCGAATCTCCAGCTTACTATTCCTGGTGCACCTTCCGGAGTTATGGATCAGTTTGAGGGCTTGCCCTGATATTGGGGGTGCTGAAAAATGCACACAGGGCACTGACGCTAAGGATGGAGCACAGCGGACTAACAACTCAGCCCCCACTCAAGCCCAAAACTGCTTGGGGCCCGGTGCCCCTTTCATCCAGAGGCTGCCGCTCATGCCAGCATTGTCACTGACCACACTGCTCCCTACACCACCCATCAGTATACATTCCACATACCAAATCCCTTCTCAGTGAATGCATTAGGACTAAAAAAAAAATTACAGCTAGTCACCAAATTGAGCAGTGGATTGTGAAAAATTGTACAGCCACAGAGGGAAGGAGCCTCTAGATGGCCCAGCATCGAACCCTAAAGAGGGGTTTTATCCAGGGAGTCTGGCAACAGGAAAAAGCTGCTAAAAAAGGATGCATAATCTTTTGCCTTTCGAAAAAGCGAAGGAGGGCACAGAAACAAGGAGCGATGATGAGTGCTTTAGGAAGAATGTCAAGGACTGGGAGAGGGTGCAGAGGAGATTTCCCAGAATGGGACCAGGGGCAGGGGGAAGTTCAGTTATTGTGGAGAGAGGCTGGAGAAGCTGGGATTGTTCTCCTTAGAGCAGAGAAGCGAGAATGATAGAATATGCGAGAGAGAGAGTGAGAACGAGAGAGAGAGAGAGTGAATGAGTAATCAGCTGGGCAATCGGGCAGGCAGTACAGGGGAACTGTTGATAAAACTGTGTTGAGGATGGGAGAGTGAAACTAAGGAAGTTCGGAGTGTTAGAATGAGAAGGCCTGGAATACCCTCCCTCAACCTCTCCGCCTCGATTTCCTCCTGGAAGACGCTTCTTAAAATCTACCCTGTTGACCAATCTTTTGCTCACTTGGCTGAATGTCACCACACAGCTGCTGTACAGATTCCATTTTGTGGTTGTGGTATATGGGATCCTAGACGAGAGGTCATTAGGCAGCAGTAATATCCCTTGGCTTTATCAGTGGGAATATCACTCCCAACCCAAAAGAACAATTAAGGATAATTCCAGAGAAACAATCAATGCCTGAAAATCAATTAAATCCATCCGGTAAGTCAGTTACCGAGTGGCCCTGACCTGGTAAATGCAGATGACTTCATGCCAGCTAACAATCTGCCCGGGTCAGAAATTCGATAAACTCCAAACAAACACACTCCTCTCGGGAGGCTGCGCCTGCTCCGTCAATCAATAATTCAGATGAAACAGAAAGCGAGAGAAATGAACACATTGGCAATGGAGAGATTAATTTTCCGAACCATGTCGTTGGCTGCATGTGTCACTGCTCTCCACTCAGTATGTCATCGCAGGTCAGAGGAAGGCTAATTGGGCTTGGGTCCAGGGCTTGTGTTTCACAGTTAGTTCTCAATAAAGTGCTTTGTGTATGAGGAGCAACATAAAGGGGTTTGAGTCCATTGGGATTGTGTACAATGGGAGTGAATGGGAAGGGGTTTGGGTCCATTGGGATTGTGTACAATGGGAGTGAATGGGAAGGGGTTTGGGTCCATTGGGATTGTGTACATTGGGAATGAATGGGAAGGGGTTTGGTTCCATTGGGATTGTGTACAATGGGAGTGAATGGGAAGGGGTTTGGGTCCATTGGGATTGTGTACAATGGGAGTGAATGGGAAGGGGTTTGGGTCCATTGGGATTGTGTACAATGGGAGTGAATGGGAAGGGGTGTGCGTTCATTGGGATTGTGTACATTGGGAATGAATGGGAAGGGGTTTGGGTCCATTGGGATTGTGTACAATGGGAGTGAATGAGAAGGGGTTTGGGTCCATTGGGATTGTGTACATTGGGAATGAATGGGAAGGGGTTTGGGTCCATTGGGATTGTGTACATTGGGAGTGAATGGGAAGGGGTTTGGGTCCATTGGGATTGTGTACAATGGGAGTGAATGGGAAGGGGTTTGAGTCCATTGGGATTGTGTACAATGGGAGTGAATGGGAAGGGGTTTGGGTCCATTGGGATTGTGTACAATGGGAGTGAATGGGAAGGGGTTGAGTCCATTGGGATTGTGTACAGTGGGATTGAATGGGAAGGGGTTTGGGTCCATTGGGATTGTGTACATTGGGAGTGAATGGGAAGGGGTTTGAGTCCATTGGGATTGTGTACATTGGGAATGAATGGGAAGGGGTTTGGGTCCATTGGGATTGTGTACAATGGGAGTGAATGGGAAGGGGTTTGGGTCCATTGGGATTGTGTACAATGGGAGTGAATGGGAAGGGGTGTGCGTTCATTGGGATTGTGTACATTGGGAATGAATGGGAAGGGGTTTGGGTCCATTGGGATTGTGTACAATGGGAGTGAATGAGAAGGGGTTTGGGTCCATTGGGATTGTGTACATTGGGAATGAATGGGAAGGGGTTTGGGTCCATTGGGATTGTGTACATTGGGAGTGAATGGGAAGGGGTTTGGGTCCATTGGGATTGTGTACAATGGGAGTGAATGGGAAGGGGTTTGAGTCCATTGGGATTGTGTACAATGGGAGTGAATGGGAAGGGGTTTGGGTCCATTGGGATTGTGTACAATGGGAGTGAATGGGAAGGGGTTGAGTCCATTGGGATTGTGTACAGTGGGATTGAATGGGAAGGGGTTTGGGTCCATTGGGATTGTGTACATTGGGAGTGAATGGGAAGGGGTTTGAGTCCATTGGGATTGTGTACATTGGGAATGAATGGGAAGGGGTTTGAGTCCATTGGGATTGTGTACAATGGGAGTGAATGGGAAGGGGTTTGGGTCCATTGGGATTGTGTACAATGGGAGTGAATGGGAAGGGGATTGGATCCATTGGGATTGTGTACAATGGGAGTGAATGGGAAGGGGTTTGGGTCCATTGGGATTGTGGACAATGGGAGTGAATGGGAAGAGGTTTGGGTCCATTGGGATTGTGTACAATGGGAGTGAATGGGGAAGGGGTTTGGGTCCATTGGGATTGTGTACAATGGGAATGAATGGGAAGGGGTTTGAGTCCATTGGGATTGTGTACATTGGGAATGAATGGGAAGGGGTTTGGGTCCATTGGGATTGTGTACATTGGGAATGAATGGGAAGGGGTATGGGTCATTGTGTAGAACGGGAATGGATGTAACTCTTTCAACTGGCTAATTAACTGAATGACACAGGACAAATCCAACAAGAGAAGCAGAGGTGGATAATCTGTTGAACAACCTAATTTTTCTCTTTCAGATACTGATGGGCCTGTTGTCTATTTCCAGAATTACCTGATTGTATTTCTGTGGGTGAACATGATTTTCTTCTCATTCCTACGATACAGCTGTTTCTATGTTTTAACCTTCTATCCACCTCTCTCCCACCTCATTCACAACCCCCCTCTCTCTCCCTGCAGCTCCCTGCCTCTCCCTCTCCATCTCCTCCTTTCGTTCCTTCCTATCTGCTCTCCCCCCATCCCTCTCGCCTCATCCTTGCCTCATTACTAAGCAATGCCCAAGGTCAGCAACCTCTACAACTCCTCCTTCGCCCTTTGACCCTTCGGTTAGTTACCTTGTCACCTCAATTTTAAACAAGTTGATGGTGTATTTCAGGAACATATTGAATATAAGGTACGCCCAGGGTCATCAACAATGCACACTGTATCTGTTGCAAAGGCACCCCCAGTGACCTCTGAACCCAGTCTGTCTGCAAGAATTGTCTCACCTTGCCCTTTGCTATTCCACTGCTGAATACACCTGCCCTTCATGGGAAAGATCTACTCATACTAAGAAGGTGGATTCGTTCTGAATGCAAGCTGCAGACTTACCACAGGTTTAAAACCAACAAACACCAACAGCCTATATATCCTGGCGGGTATCACTCCCCCTGATATAAGGAGAACGCTAGGCAGCAAGAAAGAGCGACTCCGTCAAACATCAGATGAGAGGCACCCTCCACATGGTCATACACCTACACCCAGTCACCTAAAGTCAAGGAGGAGCTTCATGAACAGTGTTGTTCCATTACAATCAACCCCATCTGAAGCCCACATCGCCTTGTGGAAAGACCGGCTCACCAGTCTCGAACAACCCTCAGCGATGGAAATTCTACCGGATGAAAGCCTTCCCCCAGGAGCTAATTGCAACAGGGCAACCTGGAAGTGCCTTAACAGACCTAGGACTGGTGTAGGTCATTCAAAGGTGTCACTAAGCAAATGGGGATATACAACCAGCCCAACAACTTGTGAATGTGGAACTGAGCCACAGACTATGCAACATCTCCTGCAATGCCTATCGCTAGAGGAACCCTGCACTGTTGTAAATCTTGCCGAATTTAACAACAAGGCACAAAAATGTGTCCAGTTCTGGCTGGGCCGTGTATAGACTGTCCATAGAAACGATACAAAGAAGCCTCACCTTGCTGCTTCCTCAGCTCTCAATAGTTTTTGCAAAGCAAGCACTGTTCTTGACTTCAAAACCGGCTCAGTACCATTCAACGTTAGATAGCTCCACAGTGTCATGGCTGTATTACTGTACCATAAATCAGCAACAATTTATATTCATATGGTGCCTTTAATGTAATGAAACATCCTGAGCTGGTTCACAGGAGTGTTACTCTACAGGATATGAGACTCAGGCACATGCAGGAGACATTAGGTCAGGTGACCAGAAGCTTGGTCAAAGAGGTCAGTTTTTAACGGGCATCAGAATACTTGGAAGTACATGGTAAAATCGGGCAAAGTCAGCATGGTTTCATCAAGGGGAGGTCATGCCTGACAAATCTGTTAGAATTCTTTGAGGAGGTACCGAGTAGGTTAGACAAAGGAGAGCCAATGGATGTTATCTACTTGGACTTCCAGAAGGCCTTTGACAAGGTGCCGCACAGGAGGCTGCTCAGTAAGATAAGAGCCCATGGTGTTAGAGGCAAGGTACTAGCATGGATAGAAGATTGGCTGTCTGGCAGGAGGCAGAGAGTGGGGATAAGGGGGTCCTTCTCAGGATGGCAGTCGGTGACTAGTGGAGTTCCGCAGGGGTCAGTGTTGGGACCACAACTTTTCACTTTATACATTAATGATCTAGATGAAGGAACTGAGGGCATCCTGGTTAAGTTTGCAGATGATACAAAGATAGGTGGAGGGACAGGTAGTATTGAGGAGGTGGGGAGGCTGCAGAAGGATTTGGACAGGTTAGGAGAATGGGCAAAGAAGTGGCAGATGGAATATAACGTGGGGAAGTGTGAGGTCATGCACTTTGGTAGGAAGAATAGAGGCATAGACTATTTTCTAAATGGGGAGAGAATTCAGAAATCTGGAGTGCAAAGGGACTTGGGAGTCCTAGTCCAGGATTCTCTTAAGGTTAACTTGCAGGTTGAGTCAGTAGTTAGGAAGGCAAATGCAATGTTGGCATTTATTTCAAGAGGACTAGAATATAAAAGCAGGGATGTGCTGCTGAAGCTTTATAAGGCTCTGCTCAGACCACATTTAGAATATTGTGAGCAATTTTGGGCCCTGTATCTCAGGAAGGATGTGCTGGCCTTGGAGAGGGTCCAGAGGAGGTTCACGAGAACGATCCCAGGAATGAAAGGCTTAACATATGAGGAACGTTTGAGGACTCCGGGTCTATACTCAATGGAGTTTAGAAGGATGAGGGGGGATCTGATTGAAACTTATGGTATACTAAAAGGCCTGGATAGAGTGGACGTGGGGAAGATGTTTCCATTAGTAGGAGAGACTAGGACCCGAGGGCACAGCCTCAGAGTAAAGGAAAGACCTTTTAGAACAGAGATGAGGAGAAACTTCTTTAGCCAGAGAGTGGTGAATCTATGGAATTCATTGCCACAGAAGGCTGTGGAGGCCAGGTCACTGAGTGTATTTAAGACTGAGATAGATAGGTTCTTGATTGGTAAGGGGATCAAAGGTTACGGGGAGAAGGCGGGAGAATGGGGTTGAGAAACTTATCAGCCATGATTGAATGGTGGAGCAGACTCGATGGGCCGAATGGCCTCATTTCTGATCCCATGTCTTATGGTCTTATCTTGAAGGAGGGAAGTGAGGTAGAGAGGAGGAGAGGTTTAGGGAGGGAATTCCAGAGCTCAAGGCCCCCAGGCAGCTGAAGGCACGGTCACCAATGGTGGAGCGATGGGGGGATGCTCAAGAGGCCGGAATTGGAGGAGCGCAGAGATCTCGGAGGGCTGTGGGGGCTGGAGGAGATTACAGAGATAGGGGGAGAGGGTGAGGCCGTGGGAGGGATTTGAAAACAAGGGCGGGAATTTTAAAATCAAGACAACGTAGGTCAGTGAGCACAGTGGGATGGTAAGGGAACAGGACTTGGTGTGAGTTAGGGGCAGCAGAGTTTTGGGTGGCCTCAAATTTACAGAGGGAGAATGTGGGAAGCTAGCCAAGAGTGCACTGGGACTGCAGCGGCTCAAGAAGGCAGCTCACCACCACCTTCTCAAGGGGTAATTAGGTATGGGCAATAAATGCTGGGCCCAGCCAGCGAAGCCCACATCCTGTGAATGAATAAAGGAAAGGGGTTGGGAGAGACAAGAGAGAGGCTCAGAATGTAGGGGCTAGCAAACCAGCGAGTCGGAGTTCAAATCACTCTGAATATGAGATTGGCTCATTAAAAGTAGAAATAAGAAACTTTGGGGTTGGCACAAAAACCAAACTGGTTCACCTCAGGGAAGGAACCCTACACCCCTTGTGTTATCTGGTCACCATTCAACACTGGCCCCACATCGCCAACTGCTTGACTCAGTCCTGCCTTCCTAAGAGTGTTCACCACCTTCTCAGGCCAATGAGGATTGGGCAATAAACACCCACCTTGCTAATGATGCCCACATCCTGAGATTTAACTACAGGAGATGAGATGGGTATCGATTGGCATTAAGGACTAAATTACGAGGAGAGATTACACAAACTACAGTTGCATTCCCTGGAATTTAGAAGATTAAGGGGTGGCTTGATCTAAGTTTTCAAGGTGTTGTGTGGAACAGGAACTATTTTTGATAGTTGGGGATTATAGGACCAGGGGGCAGTGTCCAAACGTTAGAGCCAGGCCTATCAGGAACAAAATTAGGGAACATTTCTACACACAAAGGGTGGAGGAGAAGTTTGGAATTCTCTTCCGCAAAATATCAACTGATGCTCGATCAATTGTCAAGTTTAAATCTGAGAATGATATATTTTTGTTAACCAAAGGGACTCAGGGATACGGGGCAAAAGGCAGGCATGTGCACATCTGATCAAGTGGCAGAACAGGCTCGAGGGGATGAATGGCCTCCTCCTCTTCAAAGAACAAAGAAAAGTACAGCACAGGAACAGGCCCTTCGGCCCTCCAAGCCTGCGCCGATCATATTGCCCGTCAACTAAAACATTTTGCACTTCCGGGGTCCGTATCACTCTATTCCCATCCTATTCATGGATTTGTCAAGCTGCCTCTTAAACACCCCTATCGTACCTGCTTCCACCACCTCCTCTGGCAGCGAATTCCAGACACTCACTACCCTCTGTGTAAAAAACTTGCCCCACACATCTCCTCTATAGTTTTCTCCTCTCACCTTAAATCTATGTCCCCCTAGTAATTGACTCTTCCACCCTGGGAAAAAGCTTCTGACTATCTACTCTGTCCATGCCACTCATAATTTTGTAAACTTCTATCAAGTCGACCCTCGATCTCCGTCGCTCTAGTGAGAACAATCCGAGTTTCTCCAACCTCTCCTCACAGCTATGCTTCTAAGCCGTGGCTTCTTCTGGGAGGACGAATCAAAAAGCAAGGTTGCCACGTTGGTACAGTGGACCCAGCAGCCAAAGCCGGGCCTTGTGCCCGTGGACTGCATTCCACAAACTGCAAGGCTCAGCCAGTGACAATAGGAAGAGGCCATTACTAAACCCTTCCACAGGCCAACAGTTGTGTCTTCGATTTCATCGGGCACAAGGATGTCAATAAATTGGCGCAAGACTCATTGCGAGAACGTGAGAACTGGGAGCAGGGGTTGGCCTGCCAGCTCCTCCAGTTCGATATCATCATGGCCAATCTTCCAACTCAACTCCACTTTCCCATCCGCTGCGCACATCCCTCGATTCCCTCAAAACTCTATCCACCTCACTCCTGAACAAACTCCGTGACTGAGCATCCACGTCTCTCCGGGGCAAAGAATTCCAAAGATTCACAACCCTCCGAGCGAAGAGATTTCTCCTCACCTCAGTCCAAGATGGCCGACCCCTTACCCTGAGCCTGCGGCCTCCTCATTCTCGGCTCTCCGGCCAGAGGGTGGGGGGGAGGGGGGGGTGGCGAACAGCCCCTCAGCATCGGCCCTGCCAAACCCACTCAGGATTTTTGACATTTCAATGGGATTTCCATGGACACCCACCTCCCTGGCAACTTACTCAAGCTGTCTTCAACAACGACAACAACCGTCATTTATATAGCGCTTTAAATGTAATAAAATGTTCCAAGGTGCTTTGCAGGAATATTATCAAAAACAAAAATCTGAATGAGGGAGTACGGGCAAGATGGTCCAAACCTCGTTCAAAGAGGTCAGTTTTAAGGAGCATCTTAAAGGAGGAGAGAGAGAGCCGGAGAGGTTTAGTGGGGGAGTTCCCGAGCTTAGGGCCCACAGGCAGCTAAAGGCACAGCCTCAGAGGATGTGTGAATAGGAAGCATGCAGAGATCCCAGAGGGTTGTGGGGCTGGAGATTACTCCCTGCTTTCCTGGATGAGTGCAGCTCCCACAACACTCAAGAAGCTCGACACCATCCGGGACAAAGCAGCCCTGCTTGATTGGCACCACATCCACAAACATTCACTCCCCCCATCACCGACGCACAGTAGCAGCAGTGTGTGTACCATCTACAAGATGCACTGCAGGAACTCACCAAGGCCCCTTAGACAGCACCTTCCAAACCCACGACCACTACCATCTAGAAGGACAAGGGCAGCAGACACATGGGAATACCACCACCTGGAAGTTCCCCTCCAAGTCACTCACCATCCTGACTTGGAAATATATCGGCCATTCCTTCACTGTCGCTGGGTCAAAATCCTGGAACTCCCTCCCTAACAGCACTGTGGGTGTGCCTACACCACATGGACTGCAGCGGCTCAAGAAGGCAGCTCACCACCACCTTCTCAAGGGGCAACTAGGGATGGGCAATAAATGCTGGTCCCAGCCAACGACACCCACATCCCGTGAATGAATAATAAAAAATAATGAGGGTGCTGATGCTTTTTCCCACTTTGCTTGCAGCTGGGAGACTAAGTAAGCAGCAGGCATGGCTTCAAAATACTCGGCCGAGAGAGTGGAGAGGGAATGATTTTACACAAAGGCTTGTAGAAACCGGGAGCACACAGGAACTTAGAAGAGGCATCTGGACCGTTACTGGAAGCAGGCCAATTTAGAAGGCGACTGGGAAACAGAGGGTCGGCAGTGAAACCGGACAGCTCCTCCAAAGAGGCAGCATGAGCAGCCTCTTCTGACCTGTTTGGTTCTGGGGAATTAGGACTGGGGCAGTCAGCTAGCAGGGAAGCGGGAATCAGCGTCTCGACTCCAGGTGAGTGCCTCATGAGCTCCACCCAGGTCCCCCCAGAGACGGGGGGGGGCTCCACCTTGGGAGGTGCCCCCCCGGAAAATGTGTGAATGTGGAACTCGCTCCCACAGGGAGTGGTCGAGGTGAATAGTATCGATACATTGAAGGGGGAAGCTGGATAAACACATGAGGGAGACAGGAATAGAAGGATAGGCTGATAGGGGGAGGTGAAGAGGGGGTGGGAGGAGGCTCGTGTGGAGCAGGAACAGCAGCACAGAGCAGATGGGCCGAATGGCCTGTTTCTGGGCTGTGTATTATGTGCAACGTGCCCGTACATAATTTCTCTGCAACGTAATACAGCTGAGCTTGGTCTCGTCTTAAACGTGTGCTCTGGTCGGATGCTCATTACGTGAGCTGTCAGTCTCGTGGTTCCTCTACCTCCCAGAAGAACATACGTGTGCAAAGCTCACCCTCTTCTGACCCCTGGGAAGTGAAGCATTTCTTCACAAGGCTGACAACACTGCTGTCCCGGTCCACCCTGCCCTGTGCCCAACCCCTGGCCAGCTCCCTGACAGCGCAGCGCCGCAGCAGCGCCTCCCACTGACAAGCCTGCAAACGGCTCCGACACCGAATCAGCCACCCCCGAGCGTTGGCGCTTCGGAGCCGGGCACCAAACCCCCAGCCGCACGAGGCGAGAGTTTAAAGAGCTGTGGAACCTGCGCGAGTGAATGGAGTCAAGATACACAGACCGGCCATGATCCAACTGTGGGACAGACCAGGCTCGAGGGGCTGAATGGCCTCATCCCGTTCCTGCCCCGCGTTCTCTCAAAGTCAAAAGAGAAAGCGCTGGAAAACCCTCAACAGGTCGTCTGTCTTCAGAGTTAACGCTACAGGCAGATTGTGACATTCACTTTATTCTTCTCCTTACAGATGCTAAGGGGCCTGTGGAATGTTTTCCCAACATTCACTGGAATTCCTATTCTGCTGTAAACGCAAAGCCCTGCCCTTCCACCCCACCCCTGGCAACTTTCAGTCCAACTCCTTTTTTTAAAACAAAAATCCACCCACTGGGCTCCTGAAAATGGCCCCGCTCAGCAATTAAAAATAACCCCAGGTAGCGCAGCAGCCAGAATATCCACACTCCCAGTCAAACCTTTCAGAAGTAGGATTCATAAGAACATAAGAAATAGGAACAGGAGTAGGTCATTCGGCCCCTCGAGCCTACTCTGCCGTTCAATAATCGTCTTGTGTTTCGAGTTCCACATTCCCATCTGCCCCCGATAGCCTTTGATTCCCTTGCCTCACAAGAATCTATCTACCTCTGCCTTAAAAATATTCAATGACCCCCAACTCCACTACCTTCTGAGGCAGAGAGTTCCAAAGTCACACAACCTTCTGAGAAAATAAATTCTCCTCATCTCTGTCCTAAAAGGATAACCCCTAATTTTAAACCAGTGCCCCCCCTAGTGCTGGACTCACCCACAAGAGGAAACATCCTTTCCATGTCCACATTGTCAAGGCTGTTCAGGATCTTGTAAACTTCAATCAAATCCCCCCCTCACTCTTCTAAACTCCAGTGGAAACAAGCCCAGTCTGCCCAACCTTTCCTCATAAGACAACCCACTCATTCCAGGTATCAACCTAGTAAACCTCCTTTGAACCGCCTCCAATGCATTTACATCCTTCCTTAAATAAGGAGACCAAAACTGCACACAGTATTCGAAGTGTGGTCTCACCAATACCCTGTATAACTGAAGCATAACGTTCTTACTTTTATGTTCAATCCCTCTCATAATAAAGGACAGCATTCCATTAGCCTTCTTAGTTACTTGCTGTACCCGCATACTAACTTTTTGTGACTCATGTACTAGGACACCCAGATCCCTCTGCACCTCAGAATTATGCAGCTGTTCTCCATTTAAGTAATACTCTGCTTTTTTGTTCTTCCTGCCAAAGTGAACAACTTCACATTTTCCCACGTTAAACTCCATTTTCCAGATCTTTGCCCCCTCACTCAACCTACCTATATCTGTCTGAAACCTCCTCATGTCCTCTTCACAACATACTTTTCTACCTATCTTTATGTCATCTGCAAATTTAGCTATTATGTCTTCACCCCCCTCATTTAAGTAATTGATGTAAATCATAAGAAGCTAAGGCCCCAGTACAGACCCCCGTGGGACTCCACTCGTCACATCCTGCCAATCAGAAAAAGACCCATTTATGCATACTCTCTGCTTTCTGCCAGCCAGCCAACCTTCTATCCATGCTAATATATTACCCCCCTACACCATGAGCTTTTAATTTTCTGTAATAATCTTTGATATGGCACCTTATCAGATGCCTTCTGGAAATCCAAGTACAGTACATCTACAGGCTCCCGTTTATCCACTGTGCATGTTACTCCTTCAAAAAACTCCAATAAATTGGTTAAACATGATTTTCCTTTCACAAAACCATACTGACTCTTCCCTATTGCCTTGAGCTCTGCTAAGTGCCCAGCTATAACCTCCTTAATGATCGATTCTAATAGCTTCCCCATGACAGATGTCAAGCTAACTGGCCTGTAGCTTCCTGTTTTCTGCCTCCCTCCCTTCTTGAATAGAGGGGTTACATTTGCTGCTTTCCAGTCTGATGGAACCTTTCCAGAATCTAGCGAATTTTGGAAATTAACACCTCATTAGCCACCTCTTTTAAGACCCTAGGATGTAGTCCATCGGGACCCGGAGACTTGTCAGCCGCAGCTCCATCTATTTGCTCAGTACCATTTCCCTAATGATTTCAATCTCACCAAGTTCCTTTCTCCCGTTCACCTCCTAATTTGCAGCTATTACTGGAATGTTTTTTTTTGTATCCTCTGTAGCAAACACAGAAGCAAAATATTTGTTTGTTTCTTCCGCCATTTCTTTATTATCTACTATTAACTCTCCACTGTCACTCTCTAGGAGACCAACACTCAATTTACTTACTCTTTTCCTTTTTAACTACCTGTAGAAACTCTTGCTATCCATTTTTACATTTCTAGCTAGCTTCCTTTCATACTCTAATTTCTTTCTCCCAATTAACCTTTTAGTCACTCTGTCATTCTTTATATTCTATCCAATCATCTGTCCTTCCACTCATCTTTGCGGAGTTGTATGCTTTTCCCTTCAGTTTGATGCTTTCCTTAACATCTTTAGTTAACCACGGATGCTGGGTCCTCCCCTTAGAATTTTTCTTTATAATAGGAATGTACTTATTCTGAATAGTCTGAAATGTCCCCTTAAATGTCTGCCACTGCTTCTCTATCGATCTATCCTCTAGCCTAGTTTCCCAGTTCACTTCAGCTAGCTCAGCTTTCATCCCCACAGAATTGCCCTTATTTAAGTTTACGATACTAGTCTTAGACCCACTCTTCTCCCTTTCAAACAGGATGTAAAATTCAATCATATTGTGGTTGCTGCTACCTCGGGGTGCCTTTACTCTGAGGTCATTCATTAATCCTGACTCGTTACACAATACCAAGTCTAATATAACCTTATCTCTGGTTAGTTCCAGAGCATGCTGCTCTAACAAACTCTCTCGAAAGCATTCTAAGGACTCCTCATCCAGGTTACGACTGCCAATCTGATTTTTCCAGTTTGTCTGTATATTAAAACCACCCATGATTATTGCTGTCCTTTTATCACAAGGACACAATATTTTCCCTTGAATATTTTGTCCTACACTGTGGCTACTTTTATGGAGCCTGTAGGTCACTCCCACTAATGACTTCTTTCTCCTCCTATTCCTTATCTCCACACAAATCGATTCTACATCCTGATCTCCTGAACCTGCAGCTCATGGAATAATTAAACTTGGACCATTCCCTCTGTTTACTGAATAACAGACTGGTGTTTTACATGGGCACTGCTTTGTTGGAGCTGGGTAATAACACCTTATCATCGTTCTTCTCAAATCCCCCCATGGCCTCGCTCCCTCCCTATTGCTGTAACCCCCCTCTATCCCCACAACCCTCCGAGATCTCTGCGCTCCCCCAATTCCGGCCTCTCGAGCATCCCTCAATTCCCCATCGCTCCACCATTGGCGGCCGTGCCTTCAGCTCCCTGGGGGCCCTGAGCTCTGGAATCTCCTCCCTAAACCTCTCCACCCTCCCCCTCCTCCTTTAAGACCCTCCTTAAGACCGACCTCTTTGACCTAACTTTGGGCTACCTGTCTCAACATATTGGCTTGGTGTCAACTTTTATTTGATGAGGTTCCTATGAAACACCTTGTGATGTTGAAGGTGATATATAAATGCAGGCTGATGCTGTGTGTTGTAACACTTCTGTCCTTGAAAAAAAAAGAGTATTATCTGTTTTGACGGCAGCGATGTCATTGGATACTCAATCATGTGGATTTAAAACAGTCACATGTGGTGTCCATTTTGTCCATATGTAAATTTCAGCCCCATACTTCAAACAGAGATCATTAAAAATAATGAGGCAGGAGCGAGTCCTTTATAAGGTGTAAAGTCTCCTCGAAGATAAAAGGCACAAAAATCAGGACTCTAAATTTCAGCCAATTGATATTATTTTAGTCCCAGTATTGACTGGACTGTTGCTGCTTGGCCTAACTAGGTTAGAATGACCTTTAACCTCGGACAGACCTTCGCCATCAGACCTTTATCAAAACTAAGTCTCCGAATTTCATCCCGGCTCTAATCTGTAACCACAAGTCTGCAGCAAGCCTACAGCGTCCTTCACCATGCATCAATTAAACCTCTGATTCACCGTTCGTTTTACTCAACAGCAATCGGTGGGTGGGGTGGAGGGGGTGGGGGGGGGAGATGTCTCTATCTTTGCAGCAGAATAATACACGGGGAGAGGGGGGGTGGGCGGGGGTTAGAAATTCTCCCAATCCTTCTCCGTGACTCCCTGGAATCCCGGAGAAGCCGGTGAACAGGGCCCTCACGCAAATCCTTGGTGCCCCACGCGGGATAACAACACCCACAGAAGTTTCTAGAACTGAGGGCCAGCGGGTCGCAGGAGACCGACACTCCTATACACACACACACACACCCCCTTTGAGAAACCGGAGTTGAGACCATTTTTATTTTGTAACAATTAGCAACGGTTTTGCCAAGTGTTCACCACACAGAAGACACCAGAGCTGAGAGGTTATAACTATCAGGGAGAGGCCGAACAGGCCGGGGCTCTTTGCTCTCGATGTGAGAGGGCCGAGGGGGTGACCTGATCGAGGTCTTTAAAATTCTGAAGGGGTTTCGATGGGGTAGACGTAGAGAAGATGTTTCCACTTGTCAGGGGGAGACCAGAACTCGAGGCCATCATTGTAAGAGAGTCCCGAATAAACCCAATGGGGAATTCAGGAGAAACTCCTTTACCCAGAGAGCGGGGAGAATGTGGAACTCGCTCCCACAGGGAGTGGTCGAGGTGAATAGTATCGATATATTTAAGGGGGAAGCTGGATAAACACATGAGGGAGACAGGAATAGAAGGATAGGCTGATAGGGGGAGATGAAGAGGGGGTGGGAGGAGACTCGTGTGGAGCTAAGTCAGGGGTTCCCAAATTTAGGTTGGGGTCTTGGGAGTTATATTTGAGGTCGCGAGCTCCCGCTTCTCTGGGACAGAGCGGTGACTGTGGGGAGGAGACTGCGCAGTTTGGAGTCTCCGATGGGATAGCCAAGAACGAGCTGTGATCTCATTGGGATGTACAAAATTCTTACAGGGCGATGATAGGGTGGATGGAGACGGAATGTTCCCCCCCCGCCCCGGGGCTGGTGAGTCTAGAACCAGGCGAGACGAGTCAGGATAAGAGGTCGGCCATTGAGGGCCGAGGTGAGGAGGAATTTCTTCACTCGGCGGGTGGTGAATGGTTGGAATTCTCTCCCCCAGACGGAGCTTGGAGGCTCAATCATTCCAGACAGAAATCGGTAGATTTCTGGAGACCAGTGGCATCAGGGGACGTAGGGACAGCGTGGGAAAGTGACAATGGAGTAGACGATCGGCTATGGCCTTAACTGAATGATGGAGCAGCCTCACCCAGCCGAATGGCCGGCTCCTTCCTCTCTGTGCTCCAATCAGGGAGGGAATGGATGGTTAGGCCCCAAGTGAGCTACCTTCAGAAACCACCTCTAACCGGCTGTTCGAGTGGGCCCAGGACGTTGGTGCACCGACTTGGCGCGGCTAGAGACCACCAAGGGGCTGACCGAGGACAGGTGAAACCAGGAGGGCGTGTGGCTGAGCCAGAGGGGGTGAGAGACGGCTTCGAGCCTTGCCGTGTGTCTGGCCCTGCCTCCCAGTGGTACAGCCCCCTCGCCCCAGTACTGCGGCTCTGCTTCCCAGACACTGGCAGCTAGGCCCACAAGGAGAGAGGGGCTGCTAGGTGAGTGAAAGGGATGAGGGGCTGGTCTGTGTGGGCGGTGGGGTGGGGTGGGGAGTTTGAGAAGAGGGGCTTATATATGTGTGGGGGGAGGGGTTTTGGGAAGGGGGAGAGAGAGAGAGTGTGTGTGTGTGAGTGAGTGAGTGAGTGAGTGTGAGAGTGAGTGAGGGAGTGAGTGAGTGAGTGAGTGAGTGTGAGAGTGAGTGTGAGAGTGAGTGTGAGAGTGAGTGAGAGTGAGTGTGTGTGTATGTGTGAGTGAGTGAGTGAGTGTGTGAGTGAGTGTGAGAGTGAGTGAGAGTGAGTGAGTGAGTGAGTGAGTGTGAGAGTGAGTGTGAGAGTGTGAGAGTGAGTGAGAGTGAGTGTGTGTGTGAGTGAGTGTGAGAGTGAGTGAGTGAGTGAGTGAGTGTGTGTGTGTGTGTGGTGGGGGGAGGGGTGGGGGGGAGGGGGAGAGGGTCTTCCTTGAATTTTCTGATAGCAGGCCACATGGAGAAATTGGCTGAAATCGGCGAGTTCATAAAATAATAACATTTTTACAAAGTAAAAGCAAAACACTGCAGACGCTGGAAACAACGAGATAAAGACAGAAAATGCTGGAGAAGCTCAGCTTGTCTGGCAGCATCTGGAGAGAAACAGAGTTAACGTTTCGAGTCCAGCTCTGAGGAAGAGTCATACGGACTCGAAACGTTAACTCTGTTCCTCTCTCCACAGATGCTGCTTTTCCAGCATTTTCTGCCTTTATATCATTGTTACAAAGTTCTTGAGAAACATGGATTTTCATGTTAAATGGAATATGTTTATATCTCGATCTATAATACGTGAACTTTAATAATTATATACTGAATGTTACCACGCTGCTTTATGCAGGTATCATGCTCCATTTTAATCATCAGCTGTTAAAACTGGGTCATACTGGAAAATAGTTTGGGAAGCACTGGCCTCAGTACTGGCATAGACCGGATCCTGTGTTGTAAGATTCTGTTTCACCATACGCAAACGGAAAATATCTCCAACATTTATAAATGTTCTTATACATAAGTGGACGTTTAAGGGCGAGATTCAGGGAAACAACAGCCTGGGAATGGCAGGATAGAAGCTGGAGCGCGAGCTGAAGACCATGTTTGTAGATACATCAACGTGGCTTCATCAATGACCTTCCTTGCATCATAAGGTCAGAAGTGGGGATGTTCGCTGATGGTTGCACAATGCTCAGCACCATTCGCGACTCCTCAGATACTGAAGCAGTCCATGTCCAAATGCAGCAAGACCTGGACAATATCCAGGCTTGGGCTGACAAGTGGCAAGTAACATTCACACCACACAAGTGCCAGGCAATGACCATCCCCAACAAGAGAGAATCTAACCATCGCCCCTCGGTGTTCAATGGCATTACCATCACTGAATCCCCCACTATCAACATCCTGGGGGTTACCATTGACCAGAAACTGAACTGGACCAGCCATATAAATACTGTGGCTACAAGAGCAGGTCAGAGGCTGGGAATCCTGCAATGAGTAACTCACCTCCTGACTCCCCAAAGCCTGTTCACCATGTACAAGGCACAAGTCAGGAGTGTGATGGAATACTCCCTGCTTTCCTGGATGAGTGCAGCTCCCACAACACTCAAGAAGCTCGACACCATCCAGGACAAAGCAACCCCGCTTGATTGGCACCACATCCACAAACATTCACTCCCTCCACCACCAACGCACAGTAGCAGCAGTGTGTGTACCATCTACAAGATGCACTGCAGCAACTCACCAAGGCTCCTTAGACAGCACCTTCCAAACCCACGACCACTACCATCTAGAAGGACAAGGGCAGCAGACACATGGGAACACCATCACCTGGAAGTTCCCCTCCAAGTCACACACCATCCTAACTTGGAAACATATCGGCCATTCCTTCACTGTCGCTGGGTCAAGATCCTGGAACTCCCTCCCTAACAGCGCTGTGGGTGTACCTACACCACATGGACTGCAGCGGCTCAAGAAGGCAGCTCACCACCACCTTCTCAAGGGGGCAATTAGGGATGGGCAATAAATGCTGGGCCCAGACAGTGAGGCCCACATCCTGTGAATAAATAATGAATGCTTGGTAGTTCCATCTTCAGTAAAACATTAAACATTTATATAGCGCCTTCCACAACCCCAGGACATCTCAAGACCTCCACCCATTGAAGTTCTTCTGAAGTGTAGTCACCGTTATAATTTAGAAAATTCAGCCGCCAATTTGTGTACAGCAAGATCCCACAAACATGTAATGTAATCATGACCAGGTTATCGATTTTCCGGTCATGTTGGCTGAGGGATAAATATTGGCCCCCAGGATACTTTGGAGAGCAAACCCCCTTCCTCCTCCTCCACCCCCCCCCACCCCACCCCACCCCACCTCAGTCCACCCCCACCCCGATAGTGGCTGTGGGATCTTCTACGTCCACTTGAGGGGCCAGCCCCGGGCCTCGGTTTAATGTCCCCATCTGAAAGCCGGCGCCTCCGGCACCGGGAGCGTCAGCCTGGGATGATGACGTTCTCAAGCTGGGACCCCAGCCCCGCAACCTTCCGACTCGGAGGCGAGGGGGGGTGTGGAGGGGGTTGGGGGTTGTTGTAATGTAGTAAAACGCGGAGAGCCGCCAAGCCAAGTGCTTCGGCACTTCAATTAAATTTGAAGGTTTTGGCCTTGAGAATCCATCAATGACTTGGCAGGAGTTTTCTTTGTACACTGACTCCTGCTCAGGATGTAGGCATCACTGAAGGCCCATCCCTCATCGCCATGGACACTCACCCATGTTGCTGGGTGACTGGAGTCACAGGCCGGGGACAGATGACCAGATTTCCCTCTCTAAAGGGGCATCGACAAACCAGTCGGGGATTCCGACGGTAGTTCCAATTCTCGAAGCGGGAACTGAACTCACCGCACACTTACCCCAGGCCTTGCCCTTGCCTGCTGGAATAGCACCCCCACCCCCACCCCCCATCCCTCCCCCACCGGTCACAGTTGGCAGCATGGAGCGTCCACTCTTCCAGCCCCCAGATATGGCCCCACCCCCACCCTCAACCCCTCACCCCCTCCTGAACACACTTCGAAACAGCAGGTGACTGGGAGGGGAGCAGCAGGCCTCATCCAACTCCCGCCTTCCCCAAAGCCCCAAGAAGCAGCCCCAAACTGGCCATTCTTGCTGGGCTCCGTTCACTGCGGACCTGGTTACTTCCATGTCAGTGGGGCCCACTGCTATGCTCCATCATTCCAATGGTGCAGCCCCCTTTAAGGAGAATCCACCCCCCCAAAGGGTGTCGTCACACTCTTGATAAGCACGAGGATATTGGATAATGCGGACTGTCCGCTCATTCTTGGTGAAAGTGGCCACATAACCTGTTAAGATGGCTGCAACTTAACATGTGATTGGGCAATTAAACTGTGGACAGTATTCAATTCTCTGGCCAAAAATTTAGTTAAACATGGGCTGCACTGGAAGGGAGTGCAGAGGAGATTCACCAGGATGTTGTCTGGGATGAAACATTTAAGTTATGAAGAGAGGTTGGATAGACTTGGGTTGTTTTCGTTGGAGCAGAGAAGACTGAGGGGTGACCTGATTGAGGTGGACAAGATTATGATGGGCATGGACAGGTTGGATAGGGAGCAGCTGTTCCCCTTAGTTGAAGGGTCAGTCATGAGGGGACACAAGTTCAAGGTGAGGGGCAGGAGGTTTAGGGGGGGTTTGAGGAAAAACTTTATTACCCAGAGGGTGTTGATGGTCTGGAATACGCTGCCTGGGAGGGTGGTGGAGGCAGGTTGCCTCACATCCTTTAAAAAGTACCTGGATGAGCACTTGGCACATCATAACATTCAAGGCTATGGGCCAAGTGCTGGTAAATGGGATTAGGTAGGTAGGTCAGGTGTTTCTCACGTGTCGGTGCAGACTCGATGGGCCGAAAGGCCTCTTCTGCACTGTGATTCTGTGATGGGCCTAAATAAGGAAACTTTACAGTCACCTGCGAGGTTTACACATCTCATTGTTTAAGGATGAACCAGCATTTGAGGAATATGGGATCTCTAGGTTGTTGATCTCTGAGTGCCATATTGAACAAAAGGAGACTATTTGAGGTCAACAAAGTAAAGAATGAACAACCATTGTAAACTGCTATCGTATAGTGGCGGTCTAGGCCCCAAAAGTGTTAATGTGACTGAAACTAACTTTCGGGGACTGCGTTTAAAATATCCCAAACAAAGAGTCCAGCAGTGAAACATCTGAAACAGCAGAACCGATATAGTTCAAATCCCTCTGATACACCCAAAGTACTTCACTTGTTTCAGCTTCCTAGTCCACCTGAGAACCAATCTGGCTATT
This sequence comes from Carcharodon carcharias, assembly GCF_017639515.1. NCBI lineage: Eukaryota > Metazoa > Chordata > Chondrichthyes > Lamniformes > Lamnidae > Carcharodon > Carcharodon carcharias. The sequence goes on from NC_054499.1 coordinate 22,629,745, forward strand.
CGCCCACAAGAGGCTTCACAGCATCACGAGAATCCTTTGGTTCTAAAAGGCCTTCGCTCCAATTATAAAGGATCAAACCAACTCAGAGGTATTCTGGCCGGCATCGACACAGAGACTAAATCGCAAATTGCATTTTTTTATAACTAAGGTTTTAACTTCATCTGTATCTCATCCTTGTGTGTGTGATGGTGCGAGCAGGGCCATTGATTGAGACATCTGGGGCAAGTGTGGGATAATAAATATCCTCCGCTGTATGTAAAATCACCAGACAGGTTGCTGCTGAAAATTATTTCAAATTAAGAAAAAATCACTCGGTGGGTGAGGTAACATATGCTCTTTACACACAATAATCCTGATTGCGGACTGGAAGGGACCACACAAATCCTGCCCGTGACAATGGAGTGGCAAAAAAGATCTTTTATTCAACGCGCTCGAATGCAAAGCCTATTTTTATCTCAGATCTGCTGGCAAGATTAATTAAAAGAGTCATCACTTCTGAGCTGACTGCTTTACAGACACAGCTCCAGTCCATTCCCCTTTGCAAAAATACAGGCCCCTTTTAATTAGTCTCACAAACGCACATACGCACACACACACACACACACAGACACACACACACACACACCCACACACACATACACACACATTCACACATACCCACACCCACACACAAACACACAGACACACACACACACACACACAGACACACACACACACAGACACACACACACAAACACAGACACACACACACACACACACAGACACACAGACACACACACACACACACACACACACACACAGACACACACACACCCACACACAAACACACACAGACACACACACACACACACACACACACACACATTCACACAGACACACGGACACACACTGACACAGACACACACACAGACACACACACAAACACAGACACACACACACACACACACAAACAGACACACACACACATACACACACAAACACTGACACACAGACACACACACACACAGACACACACACACACACATACACACACAAACACAGACACACAGACACACACACACACACACACACACCCACACACAAACACACACAGACACACACACACAGACACCCCTGGCCCAGTACAGGTGACAATACCACCGCTCTGGCAAGATGGAGTGGAGGGGGGTGGGGGGGGGGTGGGGTGGGGGGTGAGGGGGAAGGTGGCACTGTTTCAGGGTAATATTTATTTATTGAACACCCTGGCAATGGCTCCCAGCTGAGACTCAGTGGGCAGTGCCTAACCCTGCCTCTCGGGTCAGGAGGCCGGGGGTTCGAGTCCCACTCCAGGAGTGCCTCTAATCCAGGCCGACGCTCCCGGTGCGATACCGAGGGAGGGCTGCACTGCCGGCGGTGCCATCTTCCCGACGAGGCCTTAAACCCAAGGCCCCGCCTTTTCCGATGCAAACGGCTGAGGGGTGGTGGGGTGGGGTAGTGGGGTTGGGTGGGGGGGTGGGTGGTGGGGGTCCTTCCCTGGGTTTACCCCTCGACCAATCGTTATCGTTTGGACAGATGATCTGGATCACTAACCCCTCCCACCCCCAACTCTGCCCCGCTCCCCGTGTTTGTGGGTCCGTGTCTCCATCGGGCCTACATCGCAAGCCGCCTGGATTCCAGTCAGCCGAGAGCTCACACGGGAATACAATAGGTCTACCTCGGTTTCAATGCCCTCCTTGATAAATGACTGCGAAGCACACACATGGGGACAGGGCTGATTGGAGAATGGCTCAGAGCTCGCGGCAGTGTTGACCTCCGCAGTCTCAGGAGCCTCAGGAAGGGTTCGCTTTGCCGGCGTTCCTTCTATGTCAAAGCGCCTGGCTGCCCGGGAAGGGCTTTCGAAGGGGAGTCGCTGTCGGAAAACACAGCGGCCAATCTGTGGCACAGCAAGCTCCCGCAAACAATGACGCTCTCCCCCCCCACCAACCCCCCCCCCCCCCCACCTCACCCCCACCCCCCACCAGAGGCGGTATCGACGGCGGCGAGGCGAACGGAGTGCGGGACGCCAGGAGAAACCTCACACCCACCCCCACCTCCCCCACAAACCCCCCACCCCTCCCTCTCCCCCTCCGCCCCCAACACTGTAACATCCCATCTGAGAAGCGGCACACCCCTCTGGCAGGGCAGCACTCCCTCAGCGTGGGCACTGCGAGCATCCGCTCGGATTGGATGCCCCCCCCCCACCGGCAGGAGGACTCGCGCCCAGAGCCCTGCCCACTGAGTCTCGGCTGCTGCTCATTGCAAACCACCCACCCACTGCCCCCACCCCCCCCACCCACCCTCCCACCCACACCGATTAATGAACCTCAAAAACCCTCCTCCCCTCGGGCAGGAGATGCTAAAATGCCCCTCCCCCGGCCGCCCCCCCCCCCCCCCCCCCCCCCCCCCCCCCCCCACCCTGGGGACACCCACTTTCCCAGAACACCCCCCTTTCCAAGGGGCGGCATCTCCAGGTCAAAGGCCTTTGGCCCAACCTGGGTAAATCTCTTTCCACCCCAGCCCGGGGGGTGGGCGACGTGGGGCAGGGCAATAAAAGAGGTGCAAGTCGGCCACCATCCCATCCGGAGGGGCTGAATGGCCTCCCCCTGTCACCAGGATTCCCAGTGAGAGAGAGAGGGGTTGGGGGGTGGTGGGGTGGGGTGGGGGGGTGTTCAGGGCCAAAACGGTCAGGATTGCACTTTCAACCTGTCAGTTTGTCCACCCCCCTCCTCTCCCCTCCTTCCTCCCTCCCTCCCTCCGTATCTTGGCGAGGAGCTGAGGGGGGGGGCGGTGTGGGGGGAATATCAGAGGGTGGGATTCTGTCCATGGTTCTCTTGTCCTTCAAGTCTCGGCCTGGAGGAGGTCTCCAGCTGGGCAGGTCAGAGGGGGCCGAGCTCGACCTCTCTGGCAGAAGGAGGCAATCGAACAGCAGCTCAAAGCTGAGAAGAGGGGGACGGCGGCGTTGGGGGGGGTGGGTAGAAGAGGTGGGTGTCTGGGAAGGGGCTGGACACTTGGGGAGTTGGGGGAGTTGTGGTGGGGGGGGCGGTGGTGGAGGTGGTGGTTGGGAAGAGGTGGGGTAGCCTCCGAAAACCAGCGGCAGGTACCCCTCGACCTGACAAAGTTTGCACCGAGGGCTAGAGTGGATCCACAGTCAGCAAACGGCACAATAACTCACCCAAAATTTAACCAAAAAAAAAACACGGTATATCACTGAAAACTCAATGAATTCAACCTGGCAACATATAAACTCCAAACATTAATATAAATTCCAGAGGCTAGTAAAACTTTCATTTCTATTCAGTAAATTGCGATTATTTCTTATGTTGAGATGATTAGAATTGCGCAATTTTTAATATTTGTTTGTAACTATGTGGTGAATTCTGATCACTTTGTGTTATCTGAATCTGAATTCTGATGATGGTTCCCCAAGAAACCAGTTCGCTATCTGGCTGGACTATCACGAGACTGACCATTTGAAAAGCGAGGGAGAATATCAAAAATGATCTCCACCGATTATATATTTTTTTTTGGCCAGAAATCCTGAAATGGTTTCCTTTGGAAATACCGAAGAATCGGTAGGAGAGAGGGAAGAGGTTCACCTGAGGCAAAGGGTCAGCTCAAAGCCACTGGGTTCAAAGGTCGGCTTCTGAGCTGGACCATTCAGGATCATTCTAATTCTGCGTCACAGAAAGTGGGGGAAGGAGGGAAAGGTGTCAGGAATGGGGTGAATGGAATGAGAGAGGTGAAGGCTGGAAGACAGGGGAGAGAGAGAGAGAGAAAGAGAAGCAACAAAACAGACCAAGAAAGAGAGGGTATGTGAGGGGGAAGAGACAGGGACAGAGTGGGGAGGACACACAGAGAGAGAGAGAGAGAGAGTCAGACACAGAGAAATAGAGAGACAGACAGATGGAGAAAGAGAGAGAGATGCAGAGAGAGAGAGAGAGGCAGAGAGAGGCAGAGAGAGAGAGAGAGAGAGAGAGACAGATGGAGAGAGAGACAAATGAAGGGAGAGAGACAGACAGCCAAAGGGGGGGGAGAGAGGCAGGCAGAGGGGGAGAGAGACAGGTGGAGGGAGAGAAAGAGAGACAGGTGGAGGGGGAGAAAGAGGCAGGTGGAGGGGAGAGAGAGACAGGCGGAGGGGGAGAGACAGGCAGAGAGAGAGAGATACAGGTGGAGGGAGGGAGAGAGACAGGCGGAGGGAGGGAGAGAGGGGCAGGTGGAGGGAGAGAGACAGGCGGAGAGAGAGAGAGATACAGGTGGAGGGAGGGAGAGAGACAGGCGGAGGGAGGGAGACAGGTGGAGGGAGGGAGAGAGACAGGCAGAGAGAGAGACAGGTGGGAAAGGGAGACAGACAGAGAGAGGGAAACAGATGGAGAGAGGGAGACAGACGGAGAGAGACAGATGGAGAGAGGGAGGCAGATGGAGAGGGAGGCAGATGGAGAGAGAGGCAGACGGAGAGAGAGGCAGACTGAAACCAGAAGAGGGAGCGCGACAGAGAGAGGGACAGAGGGAGGGATAGAGAGAGAGGCAATGAAAAGTGAGAGGATGGAGTGTGAGTAGTGGAGGAGGGGAGGGAAATAGGGATAAAGACACATAGACAGAGAGAGGGAGACAGACGGAGAGAGAGACTGACTGAAACCAGCAGAGGAAGCACGACAGAGAGAGGGACAGAGGGAGGGAGACAGACGGAGAGAGGGGGTTTGGAGAGAGAAAGTGAGGTTGGAGGGAGAGAGAGAGACAGGGGGAATGGAGAAAGAGAGAGAGAAGGGGTGGAGAGAGAGTGGAGGTCGGAGTGAGTGAGGTAGGGCAGAGAGAGAGGGGGTTCAGAGAGACAGTGGGGTTTGGAGAGAGGGGAATGGAGACAGAGGTGGAGAGAGAGAAAGCGGGAGGAAAGGAGAGAGAAAGGGTGATGGAGAGACAGAGGGGGGACGGAGAGAGAGAGGTGGCAGAGATAAAGGGAATGGGGACAGTGAGAAGGGGTGGAGAGAGTGTGCAGGGAGAGAAAGGGGGTAGGGAGAGAGAGGGGTCAGAGGTGGAGAGAGAAGGGTGGAGAGGGGGAGGAGGTGGAGAGAGGGAGAGGGGGTCAGAGAGAGGGAGGAGGCAGAGAGAGAGAGGGCGCGGGGAGAGGGGGCGGAGAGGAAGAAGGGGCGGAGAGAGAGGGAGGAGGCGGAGAGCGGGGTATGGAGAGTAGGGGATCAAGAGAGGGAGTGATGGAGGGAGAGAGGGATGGATAGAGAGCGGCATGACGATAGAGAGCGGGATGGAGATAGAGAGCGGGATGGAGATAGAGAACGGGATGAAGATAGAGAGCGGGATGGAGAAAGAGAGCAGGATGGAGATAGAGCGCAGGCTAGAGAGAGAGAGGAATGGAGCGGGAGAGGGATGGATTGAGATAGAAGGAAGGAGAGAGAGGGTTGGAGAGAGAGGGATGGAGAGAGAGTGGGATGGAGAAAGAGAGAGGGATGGAGAGAGAGAGAGGATGGAGAGAGAGATGGAGAGAGAGAGAGAGATGGAGAGAGAGTGGGATGGAGAAAGAGAGAGGGTTGGAGAGAGAGAGAGGATGGAGAGAGAGATGGAGAGAGAGAGAGAGATGGAGAGAGAGAGAGAGATGGAGAGAGAGAGAGGATGGAGAGAGAGATGGAGAGAGAGAGAGAGATGGAGAGGGAGAGGGATGGAGAGAGTGAGGGGGGGTTGTAGAGAGAGAGGGAGGTTGGAGAGAGAGAGAGAGGGGGTGGAGAGAGAGAGGGGGGTTGGAGAGAGAGAGAGAGGGGGTGGAGAGAGAGAGGGGGGTTGGAGAGAGAGAGAGAGGGGGTGGAGAGAGAGAGAGAGGGGGTGGAGAGAGAGAGAGGGGGGTTGGAGAGAGAGAGGGGGTGGAGAGAGAGAGGGGGTGGAGAGAGAGGGGGGGTTGGAGAGAGAGGGGGGGTTGGAGAGAGAGAGAGAGGGGGTGGAGAGAGAGAGAGAGGGGTTGGAGAGAGAGGGGGGGGTTGGAGAGAGAGAGGGGGGGGTGGAGAGAGAGAGGGGGGTTGGAGAGAGAGAGAGAGGGGGTGGAGAGAGAGAGAGAGGGGGGTGGAGAGAGAGAGAGAGAGAGGGGTGGAGAGAGAGAGAGAGAGGGGTGGAGAGAGAGAGAGAGGGGTGGAAAGAGAGAGAGAGGGGTTGGAGAGAGAGAGGGGGGTTGGAGATAGTGAGGGGGTTGGAGAGAGAGAGAGAGGGGGGTGGGAGAGAGAGGGGGGTTGGAGAGAGAGAGAGAGGGGGTTGGAGAGAGAGAGAGAGGGGGTGGAGAGAGAGAGAGAGGGGGGTTGGAGAGAGAGAGAGAGGGGGTGGAGAGAGAGAGAGAGGGGGTTTGGAGAGAGAGAGAGGGGGGGGTTGGAGAGAGAGAGAGAGGGGGGTTGGAGGGAGAGAGGGGGGTTGGAGAGAGAGAGAGAGGGGTTGGAGAGAGAGAGAGAGGGGGGTTGGAGAGAGAGAGAGAGGGGGGGGGTGGAGAGAGAGAGGGGGGTTGGAGAGAGAGAGAGAGGGGGTGGAGAGAGAGAGAGAGGGGGGTTGGAGAGAGAGAGAGAGGGGGGGTGGAGAGAGAGAGAGAGGGGGGGTGGAGAGAGTGAGGGGGTTGGAGAGAGAGAGAGAGGGGGGGTTGGAGAGAGAGAGAGGGGGTGGAGAGAGAGGGGGGTTGGAGAGAGTGAGGGGGTGG
>NC_054499.1:22636941-22646789 GCF_017639515.1 Carcharodon carcharias
TTTCAGATAAAACACACACGATGGTCGCCGCTGTCTTCAGCTAAAGACCTGCATCAGTAGGGGGGGGGTGGTGGGGTGGGGGTGGTAGTGGCGGTGGGGGTGTGTGTGTGGGGTGGGGGGGAGGAAGTCGACAACATCTGTCCCTCTGCAAACCAACAGGCTCCCTTGAAATATCTACAGCCGCCTCCTGGCTTGGGGAGAAGCTGCAGTCTCTCTCTCTCTTTCTCTCTCCCTCTCTCTCTCTCTGACAGCTTGTGAAGGGGTTTTACCCCTTTGCCCAGAATGTATTTGGCTGGGGTGGTAGGTGGGTGGGTGGGTGCTGTTGCTGCTGCTGGTGGTTAAAGGGGGAGGTGCTGCTTGAGATTTTTTAAAAAAAATAACAAAAACTGGGGATTATTATTATTATTATTATTATTATTATTATTTTTTGGCCTGTATTATTCCAGAGGGGCTGGATCTTGGGGAGGGTTTATTTTTTATTCTCTCTCTCTCTCTCTCCCTCTCTCAAGAATCACAGCAGGTGCTTTGATCTCAAGAGTCGAGAGGACTGGATCTTATTTTCTATCCTCCCCCTCGCAACTTGATGAGAAATAGGCACAAGAATCGAGCCAGTGTGCAGCTCCAGCACACAGAACAGGCAGGCTGCATCAGCCTGACATCATACCAGCTCCCCTTAAAGCGAACCCCTGCAAGAGAGAACATTTTCAAACCAGCACCTCAATTCCACCGTATGGGGCTTAAAGCGAGGAGGGGTGGGTACTGCATGCTTTAGGGGAGAGGTGGGGGGGGGGGTGGTGTCAGGATTATTTAATTCGCTTTTATCGACTGTCTGCGCTTCCTCTCTCTGCATTTAGCTACCTATTTTAAAATCTGGGCGCCAGTCAGCAGGAAAAGGAGGCCCTTCAGCCCATCGTGAAGGGCTGACACCCGATCCCGATTCGCTGTTTTGTTTTCCATTTTGGGAGCGTGAATCTGCTCCAGCCGACCTTCCAGGCAGATCACCAGGCCGCCGCATGGAAACATAACGTTTCCCCTCGTAGAGCCATAAGGCCGCAGAAACGTTCGGCACGAAAAGAGGCCGTTCAGCCCCTCTTGTCTGCGCTGGCCAAGATAAGAAGAGACGTAAAGCGAGCCGCTCATCTTAATTCCAGCCCCCCTGGTCTGCAGCCCTGCAGGTTCCAGCGCTTCATGTGCAGGTCCAGGTGTCGTTTAAATGAGTTGAGGGTTTCAGCCTCAGTCACCTACTTAGGCAGTGAATTCTATGCCCCCACCACCCTCTGGGTGAAAAAGGTTTTCCTCATGTCCCCTCTAATCCTTCTTAAATCTATGGCCCCTGGTAATTGACCCCTGAGTTCGGGGAAGCAGGTCTTTACTGTCTACCCTATCTGGGTCCCTCATGGCCCTGTATGCCTCGATTAGGTCGCCCCCTTACCCTCCTCTGTTCCAAGGAAAACAACCTTCAGCTTCCTGTACCAGCTGCTTGAAGCCTGTGTCCTCAACTTGTGCCCCCTCTCGCAATGGGAGCATGTCCTCCTTATCTGCTCTGTTGAAGCCCTTCACATTTTTTGAACCAACCCTATATTAACACTTCTGTAACCACTGGTCCCACCCCTGGGAAACCTCCTCCGCACACCCCCCCCCCCCCCCCCAAGTCCTTGACATCCCTCCGAAAGTGTGGGGCCTCGAAATGGCAAGAACACGCCAGAGAAGATCTGGGCTTTGCATTACTTACTTGTTTTTGAGACTTTGTGTGTGAAGCTTAAGGGCTGTTTGCTTTTTCAACAACTCCCCATCCTGTCACCTATAAAGGTGTGTGTAGATATGCTCCAGAACTCCCTGTTCACCCAGTACATCTCGCATTGTTGCATGAAGTACACAGCGCGTCTCCTCATTCTCCCAATCAGAATCTCACACTTGCCTGCATGAAATTTCATCTGTCATGTGACACCCCCTTTCACCAGCTTGTCTCGGGCCTCCTGAAATCTATTACTATCCACTCTGTTTACTACATTATTAACATGTGTGCTCAGTCTGTCAAATCTATCTAATGCATCTGAATGTACATTTATTTGTCCAACTACCTATTTCCGTCCAACAGAAATCTATCTACCTATCCATCTACCTACCCATCTATCTATCTATCTATCTACCTACCCATCTATCTATCTACCTATCTATCTATCTATCTATCTATCTATCTATCTATCTATCTATCTATCTATCCACCTATCCATCTACCTATCTATCTATCTATTTATCTATCTACCTATCCATCTACCTACCCATCTATCTATCTATCTATCTATCTATCCACCTATCTATCTACCTATCTATCTATCGATCTATCTATCTATCTATCTATCCACCTATCCATCTACCTATCCATCTATCTATCTATCTATCTATCCACCTATCCATCTACCTATCCATCTATCTATCTATCTATCTATCTATCTATCTATCTATCCACCTATCCTTCTACCTATCCATCTATCTATCTACCTATCTATCTATCTATCTATCTATCTATCTAGCTATCTATCTATCTATCCATCTGCCTGTCTGTCTGTCTGTCGATCTATCTATCTATCTGTCTGTCTGTCTGTCAGTCTGCCTATCAGCCTGACAGTCTGACTATTGGTCCATCTATTTACTCGTCCTTTCACCTGTATGTCTGCCTGCCTATTTGTCACAAAAGAGATTTGTTGCAAAGATAATGGGCCAAGGTTGTAACTACAAAGCGATTCCAGGTGAGTCGAGCTGTGGAATGCCAGTAGAGATGAAGTGCAAATAGATATTTCTTTCAGTCAGCCAGATGCAGCTTGTGGAAACTCCTGGGATGACTGTCAGCCCTCCTCCTGCTCTCAAACACACAAATGATTGAAACGTGCCCACAGACTGGAAAATATCAACACTTCTTCAAACCATGAGTGACAAGAAAAGAGCATTGATACTGGGAACAACACAACAGGAACTGTATTGTAAGTGAGATAGGAGAAGAGAAACATTGATCCAGGGAGCAGACACATTGAGATGGGGAATAGATATATTGATCTAAGGGAAGCGATACATTCATCTAGTGGTAAGGGATATATTGATCTAGGGGAACAGATACATTGATCTAAGGGAACAGATACATTGATTTAGGGAACAGGTACATTGATCTAGGGAACAGATACATTGATCTGGGGGAGCAGATACATTGATTTAGGGAACAGATACATTGATCTGGGGGAACAGATACATTGATCTAGGGAACAGATACATTGATCTGGGGGAACAGATACATTGATCTAGGAAACAGATGCATTGATCCAAGGAACAGGTACAATGATATAGGGGAATAGATACATTGTTCACTGGGAACCAATGCATTGATCTAGGGGAACAGAAATATTGATAAATGTAACATATATATTAATCTAGGGGGAACAGATACATTGATTTAGGTGGAAAAGATACATTGACTTATGGAACAGGTACATAGATCTACAGGAACAGATACATTGACATAGGGAACAGAAAGATTGATCAGTGGAAACAGGTACATTGATCTAGAGGAAAAGATACATTGATCTTGGCAACAGATACTTTGATCTAAAGGAACCGGTACATTGATCTAGTGGGCGCAAAAATGTTGATCTATGGGAAGAGATACATTGATCGAGAGAATAGGTACACTGATGTGGGGCACAGATATATAGATCAAGTAAGAACAGTTAGATTGATTAGGATAGATTGATCTAGCAAACAGGTACATTGACATAGAGGAACTGAAACATTGACTTAGGGACTGATAAATTGATGTAGGTAACAGACATATTCATCTGGAGGACAGATATATTGATCTAGGGAATAGGTACATTGATCTTGGGAACAGATACATTGATTTAAGAAATAGATACATTGATTGAGGGACTAGATAGATTGATCTAGGGGAACAGATATATTTATCTAGGGTATAGATACATTGATCTAGGAAGCAGATACATTGATCTTGGGGAACCGATATATTGACCTAGTGAACAGATACATTGATCTAATGGGTGCAGATATGTTGATCCACAGGAAGAGATACATTGACTTAGGGAACAGATACATTCTCTTCCAGGAATGCCGACCTTGAAAGAGTACTGCTCTTCTCTCCGACAGGATTTCTGCTTGTCTATATTTCCTCAGTTCCGATGAAGAGTCATACGGACTCGAAACATTAACTGTATTCCTCTCCGCAGATTCTGTTAGACCTGCTGAGTTTTTCCAGCTATTTTTATTTTTGGTAACAGATTAATTGATCTAGTGAACAGATCATTGATCTAGAGAACAGATACATTGTTCTAGGTGAACATATACATTGATGTTGGGAACTGATACATTGCTCTAGGACAAACAGATAGTGTGATATAGAAAAACAGATACATTGATGTGGGGAAGAGAAACATTGATCTAGGTGGAAAAGATACATTGACCTGTGGAATAGATACATAGATCTACAGGAGCAGATACACTGACCTAGGGAACAGATACATTGACCTAGGGGGAAAAGATACATTGATCTGTGGAACAGATACATAGGTCTACAGGAACAGATACATTGACCTAGGGAACAGATACATTGATTTAGGTGAAAAAGATACATTGATCTGTGGAACAGACACATAGATCTACAGGAACAAATACATTGACCTAGGGAACAGATACATTGACCTAGGGGGAAAGGATACATTGATCTGTGGAACAGATACATAGATCTACAGGAACAGATACATTGACCTAGGGAACAGATACATTGACTTAGGGGGAAAAGATACATTGATCTGGAGGGGATGAGCAGATACGTTAATATATTGGAACAGATACATTGATCTATGAACAGATACATTCATCTAGGAAATAGATCATTGATTTAGGGAAAAGATACAAAGAACTAGGGAACAGTTATATCGATCTAGAGGAACAGATACATTGTTCAAGGGGAATCGATATATTGACCTGGGAAAGATAAACATTGATTTTGGGGAACTGATACATTGACCCAGGGAACAGATACATTGATAGAGGGGAAGAGCTACATTGATTGGAGGAACAGATAAATTGATCTGGGAAACAGATACATTGTACAAGGAGACCAGATACATTAATATAGGGAAAAGATGCATTGATCTAGTGAACAGAGATAATAATCTAGGGAAAAGATACATTGATTTGTGGAACAGATACATTTACCTAGTGAACTGATACATTAATTTAGGGGAGCAGATACATTGAGCTACAGGAAGAGATACATTAACCTAGGGAATAGGTACATTGATGTGGGGAACAGATATATGGATCAATAAGAACAGTTAGATTGATTAGGGAACAGGTAGATTGATCTAGTGAACAGGTACATTGACTTAGGGACTGATACATTGATGTAGGTAACAGACATATTCATCTGGAGGACAGATATATTGATCTAGGGAATAGGTATATTGATCTTGGGAACAGATATATTGATTTAAGAAATAGATACATTGATTGAGGGACTAGATAGATTGATCTAGGGAAACAGATATATTTATCTAGGGTATAGATACATTGATGTAGTGGGTGCAGATACATTGATCTACGGGAAGAGATACATTGATCTAGGGAACACATACATTGGTCTTATGGAACTGATATATTGATCTCATGAGGAGAAACATTGATCTGGGGGAACAGATACATTGATCTAGGGAACAGATCATTGATCCCAGGGAACATTGTTCTAGGTGAACATATACATTAATCTAGATGAACAGATACATTGCTTTTGGGAACTGATACATTTCTCTAGGGCGAACAGATAGTTTGATCTAGACAAACAGATACATTGATGAAGAAAAACATTGATCTAGGTGGAAAAGATACATTGATCTGTGGAATAGATACATAGATCTACAGGAACAGATGCATTGATCTATAGGAACAGATGCAATGAACTAGGGAACAGTTATGTTGAACTAAGGGAACTGATACATGGTTCTAGGGGAACAGATACATTGACCTGGGCAACAGATACATTGATCTAGGGAACAGATTCATTGATCAAAGGGGAACAGATACATTGTTCTAGGTAAGAGATACATTGATCCAGGGAACAGATACATTGTGGTCAAGGGGAACAGATCCATTGACCCAGGGAACACATACATGTACCTAAAGGAACAGATACGTTGAGCTAGGGAGCAGAAACATTGATCAAGGGGAAAAGCTACATTGACTGGGGGAACAGATACACTGTACAAGGGGAACAGATACATTGATATAGGGAAAAGATACATTGATCTCGGGAACAGAGGTATTGATCTAGGGTAACAGATACATTGAAAAAGGGGACTGATACATTTATCTAGGGAAAGGATACATTGACTTAGGGGAACATATACATTGATCAAAGGAAAGAGATTCATTAACTAGGGAACAGACATTGATCTAGGGTAAAGCTACATCGATGTAGATAACATTGATCTAGAGGGGACAGATACATTGATCTAGGAAACAAGTATATTGTTTGAAGGAACAAATAAATTGATCTAGGGGAACATATATGTTGTCCTAGAGAAACAGATGCATTGACCTAGAGAACAGATACATTGATCAAGTGAACTGACACATTAATCTTCGGGAACTGATACAGACATCTAGAGGAACAGATACATTGATCTAGAGGGTGCATATACATTGATCTATGTGAAGAGATACATTGATCTAGGGAACAGATACATTGATCTAGGGAACAGATCAATGATCCACAGAACAGATATATTGTTTCAGGTCAACATATACATTGATGTAGATTGTCAGCAAGGTATATCCTTACCTGTTACTCCTTCTGGAGTTACAGAAAATGATGAATGGACAACATGAGCCAGTGATTAACTAGCTCCCACCCCTGAGGAACTAACAATGCCTTAGGGCCATTCTGATTTTTACTGATGAGTTGTTTCTAGTGTATAAGAAAAGAGCTATACATTGATCTAGGGGAACAGGCTCATTGATCTAATCAAATAGATACAATGTTCCACAGGAACAGATTCATTCATCTAGTGGAACATATACATTGATCTAGGTAGAAGACACATTGAACTAATGAACTGATTAATGTTCTCGGGTGAAACGATACATTGATCTATGCATCAGATACATTGATCTAGGGAACAGATACATTGATCCAGGGAACACCTACGTTGATCTGGGGAAAAGATACCTTGATTTTGGGGAGCAGATACATTGGTCTAATGGTACAGCTACATTGATCAAGGGAACAGATACATTCATTGAGGGGAACAGATATGTTGATGAAGGGAATATATAAACTGATCTAGGGGCAACAGCTAAATTGATCTAGGGGAACAGATACATTCATCTAGGGGAAAGTTACATTGATAGCTTGACCTAGGGAATAGGTGTATTGACCTAGTGGGAAAGACTGACCAATCTAGGGAACAGGATACATTGTTCTAGGGGAACAGATACATTGATCTATGGGAACAGATTCATTGATCTAGGGAACAGATACATTGTTCTAGAGGAACAGATACATTGATCTAGGGAACAGATACATTGATCTAGGGGAACAGATACATTTCTAGGGGAACAGATATATTGATCTAGGGAACAGATTCATTGATCTAGGGAACAGATACATTGTTCTAGGGGAACAGATACATTGATCTAGGGAACAGATTTATTGATCTAGGGAACAGATACATTGTCCTAGGGGAACAGATACATTGATCTAGGGAACAGATTCATTGATCTGGGGGAACAGATACATTGTTCTAGGGGAACAGATACATTGATCTAGGGAACGGTTACATTGATCTAGGGAACAGATACATTGATCTAGGGAACAGATACATTGTTCTAGGGGAACAGATACATTGATCTAGGGAACAGATTCATTGATCTGTGGGAACAGATACATTGATCTAGGGAACAGATTCATTGATCTAGGGAACAGATACATTGTTCTAGGGGAACAGATACATTGATCTAGGGGAACAGATACATTGATCTAGGGAACAGTTACATTGATCTAGGGGAAAAGATACATTGATCTAGGGAACAAATGCATTTATCTAGGGAACAGGTACATTAAACTAGAGGCACAGATATATTGATCTAGGGGAACAGATACATTGACCTAAAGGGACAGATATATTGATCTTGGGAATGTATATATTGAACTAAGGTGAACAGGTACATTGATCTAGGGAGCAGATTCATTGATCTATGGGAACAAATACATTGTTCTAGGGGACTGTCACATTAATCTAGGGGAACATATACAGAGATCTAGAGGGACAGATACATTGATCTAATGGGTGCAGATACATTGATCTAGTGGGTGCAGATACATTGACCTAGTGGGTGCAGATACATTGATTTGGTGGGTGCAGATATATTGACCTAGTGGGTGCAGATACATTGATCTAGTGGGTGCAGATACATTAATCTAGTGGGTGCAGATATGGTGATCTACGGGAAGAGATACATTGATCTTTGGGAACATTGATATATTGACCTAGTGAACAGATACATTGTTCTAGGGAATAGATCATTGATCCAGGGAACAGATACATTGATCTAGGGAACAGATCATTGATCTAGGAACAGATACATTGTTCTAGGTGAACATATACATTGATCTACGTGAACATATACATTGTTCTAGGTGAACATATACATTGATCTACGTGAACATATACATTGATGTTGGGAACTGATACATTTCTCTAGGGCGAACAGTTAATTTGATCTAGACAAACAGATACATTGATGTGGGGTAGAGAAACATTGATCTAGGTGGAAAAGATACATTGATCTGTGGAACAGATACATAGATCTACAGGAACAGATACATTGATCTGTGGAATAGATACATTGATCTACAGGAACAGATACACTGACCTACAGGAACAGATTCATTGATCTGTGGAATAGGTACAAAGATCTATAGGAACAGATACATTGATCTATGGAATAGATACATAGATCTACAGGAACAGATACATTGATCAGTGGAATAGATACATAGATCTACAGGAACAGATACATTGACCTACAGGAACAGATTCATTGATCTGTGGAATAGGTACATAGATCTATAGGAACAGATACATTGATCTGTGGAATAGATACATAGATCTACAGGAACAGATACATTGACCTACAGGAACAGATTCATTGATCTGTGGAATAGGTACATAGATCTACAGGAACAGATACACTGACCTTAGGAACAGATACATTGATCTGGGGATCAGACAGATTGATTAATGTGAACAGGTACATTGATCAAGGGGAAACATATAGGTTGATCTAAGGAACAGGTGTATTGGTCAAGGGAACAAATACATTGATATGGGGAACAGGTACATTGATGTAGGGACAACAGATACATTGTTCTGGGGGAACAGATACTTTGATCACTGGGAGCTGGACTCTGCTGCAAGGTGCTGGCTTAGTCGATAGGGAACATGGAATTCTTATAGAGCAGGTTACAATTCAATGTGCCATTTGTATCAAATATCAGAGGACACGAACATGTCCTGTTGTACTGGCCAGATGACTTGTGGCTATGGAGCTAAAGGTATGGGACAAGGATCAATGTAGTTTTTTGGTTACACTTTGTGGATATGGTGACTAGATTTAGCCTATCTACAGTAATGAATGGCAAAGCCAAACAGACCATTGTGGACAAGGTCATGGGAAAAAGGGGTTGGACCCTGGACTAGGAACACCAACAACATTTTTGACAGATAATGGAGGGGAATTTGTAAATAATGATTTTTTGGACATGTGTGAGAGTTTGGACATTA
>NC_054499.1:22647288-22664788 GCF_017639515.1 Carcharodon carcharias
CCCCACCCCCTCCCTGTATCGGCTGATAGAATTCTCAGGGCGAGAAAGATACCACAGGATTTTATGCCATTTTTAGGTTTGCAGCGTATCACTTAAAAATGTAGTTGATTAAAAATAACCCAGATCTTTATGCATGAGATTTGAGAAGTGTTGTAACAGTCCATACGGCTGTGCAGTGTGAGCTAGTTAACTAGTTCCTTCTGGAGTGTGCGATTAATCTTTCGTGTACATTCTTACGAGGGAAGGTCGGACAGACTGGGTTTGTTTCCACTGGAGTTTAGAAGAGGGAGGGGGGGATTTGATTGAAGTTTACAAGATCCTGAACGGCCTTGACAAGGTGGACTTGGAGGGGATGTTTCCTCTTGGGGGTGAGTCCAGGACTAGGGTGGGGGGGTGGGGGGGGTGGTGGGGGTATAGGTGGGGGGGACCCTGGTTTAAAATTAGAAAGTGGTGGAGTCGGGGGGGGGTCACTGAATATTTTTAAGGCAGAGGTAGATAGATTCTTGTTAGGCAAGGGAATCAAAGGCTATCGGGGAGGTGGGGGGGGTGGTAGATGGGAATGTGGAGTTAGTAACGCAAGGAGATTCAGCCGTGACCTTATTGAATGGTGGGGCAGGCTCGAGGGGACGACTGGTCCATTTCTATTCCTAATTCACACATTCGCTTTCCTTCCAGATCATTCTGCCGAGACCCTTCCCTTCCCTCGAACAGGAAAGACTTGCATTCCTATCGTGTCTTTTGCGGACATCCCAATGCTCTTCAGAGCCAACAAAGTACTTGTGGAGTGCGGGTGCAATGTGGGAACCATGCAGCCAATTTGCGCACAGCAAGCTCCCACAAACAGCACTGTGATAGTGACCGGATCACCTGCTGCAGTGAGGTTGACTGAGGGGTAAGTATTGGTCCCAGGACATCATGGGGGAGGGAGGATCTCCCCACACCCCACCTCGCGTCTTCCCAGAGGTCGGGAAGGGTCGGACGGTGGGGGTGGGGGCGGGGTGTTGTTTAACAACGGCACAGGGGGCTCCTTGGAGGCTGCCGGGGTGGGGGGGGAACGTATCTTCTGTGCGCTGAAGAACGAAGCCATGGCCTCAATCGAGGCTGGAGATGCCAGGGGGGAGGGCAGGTTGGGTGGGCACTCAGCCCACCCCCCACCCCTGGCTCACGGTCCTCCTGGAGGAGGGGGCTGCCAGGAGGGTCACCCTCGTCTCCAGAGATGGAAGGAGGAGGCCACTGGAGCTGGCCAAGGAGGTGAGCCCTGGCTCTGCTTGGGCTGAGTCCCTTGCGGCTCGAGGGCCACGACTCGGATGTGCCCTGCAGGCTGCTCCTCAGCTGGGGTCGGCCAGGCTGCAATGGTGCTGCAGGTAGAGAGTGGACTCATCAATGTTCCTCCGTCTTTTCAGGAGAAGAATTCAGAGGTCGTGGACAAGCGGAGCCCCCCACCCCCCCTCCCCCCCCGCCTACATTTCTAATCACCAGAAACCCAACCAGATTTGAGCAGGACGCCTTGGAGCTGAAGAGGCGCCAGACGCCTCGTTCAGCCGCTCACGGATAGGCTGGGCTGTACAGAGGAGAGAGTTTCAGGCAGTGCAAATATTCTAGTGTAGTCACCCCATTGATGGGAGCCTCGAAACTGGAGTCCCCATTGATCATTGGAAGTCAATGGCACCATGATGCAGATCTCCATGGCCCAGCATGCACAGTGACAGTGTGATGACTTTAAAGAGGGACTTGTCATTGTTCTGCCTTAGATTCACCACCACGCACCCAATCACAGGACCCCAAAGGCCCGCCCCTGACCACAGAGGCCCACCGGACTTCAGCTGCACCTGCGTCGCACCCGCTCTCTGAACCAGGCACCAGCGCAGATACCAGCACCTCGGTGGGCATTAGACTGGTGGTTAGTATGTCATTTGTGAGGGCACTTCACACTCACTTGAGGTGCAGGTGGAGGCAGAGAGTGCCCAGGGTGCTGACATTGTGGGGTGGCGGGGGGGGGCTGCTGGGGACCAGGACGATGCTCAGTTGAAGGCTGATAGGCTGATGATGGGCCTCTGGAATTGTCCCTGAGGCAGCAGATGCTGGATGTCTAGCGAGATATGCGGGAGGATCTGGTGGAGATAGTGAGGGTCTGTGTGCCATGTCTCCGTTATGGAGGAGTCCATGTGGAGATTGAGCACTGTGTTGACCCTCATGGCCAAGCGCACTGCCTCCTCCATGGAGAGAGTGGTGACTCTCATGGAGAGACTCCTCCAGGGACAGAATGAGGGGTTCCTGGGGACACACTCAGACCTGCAGCCCTCACACCGGCAATGACCTCAGCTGGTCAGTGTCAGTGTGGGAGATGGATTGGGCACCCAGTATCCCAGCTCGGTGCCCGTCCATCAATGGTGAGCAGGGAGGTCCAGAGCGACCTCACATTGGCACACGAGCTGCTTGTTGTCTCTGCAGGCTCCCCTCAGGGGGTTCTGGATGAGGGCAGCAGCTCCTCCGCCCCTCTGCCAGTGACCGTGCCATCCGATGAGGCTGTGGTGACTGGGGAGATGCCAACTGTGGCACTGGCCACTCCCCCCACCCAGGCAGGGCCAGCACAGGCTCCACAGGCCAGAGGACGCCCGCCAAGGTCATCAAGGCCGACAGGGCAGCAGAATGAGCAGCCTGTCTCCAATGCCAGTGCCAGCGAGGGGGGAGAATCTAGATGTAGCACCCACAAACATAAGTTAAAGGCACCATGAGCTCAAGAGGGCAGATCCTGGGTGATCTTCTGTTCTGTAATGTTTTGGTTAATGGGTTTACTAGTCCTCAGCTTCTGTTCTTGGATGGTGGAGAGGGGTCATGAGCCATCTTCTGAGGGGATAGCCCTTGTCACCCAACAGCCGCCCATCCAGCCGGGCTGGTGCACTGAAGAGCCCCGGCACCTGGGAGTGTCTGAGGGTGTAGGTGTCGTAGGAGCTGCCTGGGTACCTTGCACAGACTTGTAGGATCAGCATCCTGTGATCACACACTATCTGCATGTTCATGGGGTGGAATCTCTTCCTGTTGATGAAGGCACCAGGCTGACCTGCTGGTGACCTGATGGCCACATGTGTACAGTCTATAGCACCCTGGACACGGGGGAAGCCAGCAATCGCTGTGAAACCTCTGGCTCGCTCAGCCTGGCTGGACTCGTCTGTACGGTAAAGAGTAAAGGTCAGTACCCGCCTGAACAGAGCTTCTGTCACCAGATTGACACAACTGTGGACAGCTGATTGGGAGACTCTACACAGATCCACCACTGAGCCCTGGAAAGAGCCGGAGGTATAGGAGCTGAGGGGCACTGTAACCTTCAGAGCCACTGACATGGGGTTTCCACACACACAGTCGGAGCTGATCTCAGGGCCGATCACCTGACAAATGGAGGTCACTGTCTCCCTTGAGAGGTGTAACCTCCTTCGACATTGCACCTCAGACATATTGAGGTAGCTGCATCGCCGCCTGTAAACCCTGGCAGCAGGATAGTGGCGTCTTCTGCGGCCCCTTCCGCCTTCACTTCCTGCTGGCCCTGTGCCCCTTGTGCCTGCGCCTGTCCTCCCACAGGTCCCTCCCCTGGGAGCTGCATTGGGATACCTGGCCACCTCACCCTTCTGCCCCTCTCCCTCCTTAGAGGAGGTGCCTCCAGCGGAGACCACAATCCCCATTCCCAGGGTAAGGGAAGGCTGTCTGATGCCTGGAAGGGTCCACACGGCCTGAATCCTTCGGGATCCTTGGAGACACTGATAAATCCTGAAATGAGGTCTGGAAATGCTGAGTGAAGCTCATGGTGGAGGTGAAGCTGCCAAGTTCAAATAAACAAACCTGCAGCAAGATATCTCCTAAACTCCTCATTGCTCACACTGGCAATGCTGCTGACCCTTTTTATCCTGCCCACGGATGAGGCTTTTGTAAGAGGTGGGCTGCCTGTTTGGCCTGTGCAACGAGCAGAAAAATCACACGGACAACGAAAAATCGGCTTCGGTTGGGGTTTTGAATGGCCTTAGGTGGCCTTTTAATCGATGGCTCTGACTCCCGTGTGCCCTGGCGAGCAGAAGTTGGCGCAGGTTGGGGGGCTGATGTCGGGACGTTCGCCCAACATCTTCTTGTGGCTATTTTACACCCCCCCCACCCCCCAACCCCTCCGCCCCCACCCCCCCACCCCCTCTGATCAGGTTCAGGCCTGTGCACACGCGTGAGGTGTAACATTCAGCCCCTCCAGAGCAGCACGCCCTCAGCACTGGCGCCAACGGTGCCAGCCTTTCTCTTCATCAATTCTTTCGTGGCATGTGGGTACCCGCTGGCAAGGTCAACATTTGCTGCCTCAGTGCCACTGAATGGAATGGCTCGCTCGGCCATTTCAGAGGGTGTTAAGAACACAAGCACGTCAGCAACAGGAGCTGGGGTAGACCATTCCGACCATCGAGTCTGCTCCGCCATTCAAAACAGCCATGGTTGTTCTTGCCCGTCTGGCCTCATCTTCTCTGGAGGCTGCCTCCTCAGCCCTCTCCATCTTGAGGCCACTTGCACAGGTTAACATGTGGCCCCCCCACCCCCCACACACACACACCCTGAGATACTCCCCCCACCCCTCACCCTGTACAGCCCTCGTCCTGCAGCCTCTTCCCTTGCCCAAGGCCACTTCTCCCTCCTTCCCCAAGCAAGACCTTGGCCTGCAGCCATTGAAAAGCCACCCACATATGGCTGATCTGGTAGGTAGAGACCTGCTCGTGAGCCCCCTTAAAGTGATGTGGTGCTGTCTGTGAAGCCTGGCGTTGATGACTGTGAGTGCTGCCCAAAGCAGGGTAGACAAACAAACCTTGAAGTCCTGAGTGAAGTGCAGCTCGCCAGGTGGACACCTTATATATGCTGTTATGAAACACGTTGGTGTGTTCTCCCGCTGACGTGGGCGGACGATTAGACAGGAGTGGGGAGGGGGGGATGAGTCCGGCGGGCTGGCCTCATAATGATTTGCTGCTGTTATACAACAAGGTTCCCAATGTCCGATGGTGGGGAAAGCAGCCTGCCATTGGCCGGCTGAACGGACAAGCGCAAACTGGTTTCACGCCGTCGTGAAACTGATCACACCATAGTGTCCACTCACACCACCACACACTCCCGATGCCAGCGGGCACAGAAAATCCCAGCCAGATGTGGGCTCACCATAACATTGGACCATTGGAGCAAGACTTCTTTATTCCGGTTCTCCAATCCCCTTGTAATAAAGGCCAACGTGCCACTCACCTTCCTAATGGCTCACTGCATCTCCATGCTAACCTTTTGCAAACCCAAGTTTCTCTGAGCAAGAGTCAACCACATGGCTGTGAGTCTGGAGTCACATGTAGGCCAGACCGGGTAAGGAAGGCCGACCTCCTTCCCTGGAGGGGCATTAGTGAACCAGATGGGGTTTTGCAACAATTGGCGATGGTGTCAGGGTCACTCTTACCAAGAATAAAGGGTCTTAAAAGAGTCAGTTAATGAGGTAGTCCATGCGCTGGTGTTAATTTTCCAAAATTCGCTAGATTCTGGAAAGGTTCCATCAGATTGGAAAGCAGCAAATGTAACCCCTCTATTCAAGAAGGGAGGGAGGCAGAAAACAGGAAGCTACAGGCCAGTTAGCTTGACATCTGTCATGGGGAAGCTATTAGAATCGATCATTAAGGAGGTTATAGCTGGGCACTTAGCAGAGCTCAAGGCAATAGGGAAGAGTCAGTATGGTTTTGTGAAAGGAAAATCATGTTTAACCAATTTATTGGAGTTTTTTGAAGGAGTAACATGCACAGTGGATAAAGGGGAGCCTGTAGATGTACTGTACTTGGATTTCCAGAAGGCATCTGATAAGGTGCCATATCAAAGATTATTACAGAAAATTAAAAGCTCATGGTGTAGGGGGGTAATATATTAGCATGGATAGAAGGTTGGCTGGCTGGCAGAAAGCAGAGAGTATGCATAAATGGGTCTTTTTCTGATTGGCAGGATGTGACGAGTGGAGTCCCACGGGGGTCTGCACTGGGGCCTTAGCTTCTTATGATTTACATCAATTACTTAAATGAGGGGAGTGAAGACATAATAGCTAAATTTGCAGATGACATAAAGATAGGTAGGAAAGTATGTTGTGAAGAGGACATGAGGAGGTTTCAGACAGATATAGGTAGGTTGAGTGAGGGGGCAAAGATCTGGAAAATGGAGTTTAACGTGGGAAAATGTGAAGTTGTTCACTTTGGCAGGAAGAACAAAAAAGCAGAGTATTACTTAAATGGAGAACAGCTGCATAATTCTGAGGTGCAGAGGGATCTGGGTGTCCTAGTACATGAGTCACAAAAAGTTAGTATGCGGGTACAGCAAGTAATTAAGAAGGCTAATGGAATGCTGTCCTTTATTATGAGAGGGATCAAACATAAAAGTAAGGATGTTATGCTTCAGTTATACAGGGTATTGGTGAGACCGCAGCTCGAATACTGTGTGCAGCTTTAGCCTCTTTATTTCAGGAGGTAAGTGCATTGGAGGCGGTTCAAAGGAGGTCTACTAGATCTCAGAGGGTTGTGTGACTTTGGAACTCTCTGCCTCAGAAGGCGGTGGAGTCAGGGGTCATTGAATATTTTCAAGGCAGAGGCAGATAGATTCTTGTTAGGGAAGGGAATCGTAGGTTATTGGGTTAGATGGAAAATGTGGAATTTGAAACACAAGAGGATCAGCCATGACCTTATTGAATGGGAGAGCAGGCTTGAGGGGCCGAATGGCCTATACCTGTTTCTTAAGAGTAAGGCAAGCTTTCAATCCCAGATATCTTTATTAATTGAATTTAAATTCCACCAGCTATCATAGTGGGATTCAAACCCATGTCCCCAGAGAATGAGCCTCAGCCTTTAGGATTACTGGTCTGCTGACATTACCACTACACCACCACCTGCAGATAGCTGGAATGATGCACTCAAGACTCTGGAGTGGGATTTGAATCCCTGACTTGATGCTCTGAGGTGAGAATCCTGGCCTCTGAGCTCCCGGTGACTCCAGTTTATCCCTGAGTTTGCTGCATCCCGGATTCCCATGAATGTTCTTTGGGGATTTCCTGAATGACGTGCTAGGATTGGGGAGGTGGGGGGGTGGGGGGGTGGGGTGGGGGGGGTGCGGGGGTGGCGGGTGGTAAGGTTTACAGACTTGGTGTTCCACCAGCTGATTTAACCTGGGCAAGGTCAGTCAAAGTTCCACAATCCTCCCCTAGGAATGAAAAGATCGATCCGGGGCTCAGGTTTCCCGACTCCTGATGGCTGGCCAGTGATCTCCGCTGGAACGATTGTCGGCTGACAGCAAGACATTGCCCGGGGGGGTGTTGTGGGTGATGCCTCCCAGCACATCCTCGATCACTCCCGTGCATACATAGCACACAGCGATTAAAAGGGAATAAAGTGACTCAGAGCTTAATTCATCATTTTGAAAACCTTCGTGACTAAATATTAATCACGCTTTATTATACTCTGTTCTGGAATTAGATTTGATGATAACTGTCACTCACTCGCTGGGACTCAGTGATCAGGCATCCAGATTCCATACCAGCTAACCCATTTTAAATTCACTATTCATATCGCAAGCTCCTTACTTACACCACTCCATTCAGACGTGAGGTGGTGTCTCAATTGTGTTTTACAAAATGGCCTGTGGCACAATCTTCAAACAATAAATCGAGATCCCATTGCACTAGATTCTCCTTCCCCCAACCGCAACCACCCCCCCCACCCCCATCCCTACACTGTAGATTCATAGGAACATAGAGTCATTACAGTGTAGAAGGAGGCCATGCAGCCCATCACACCCATGCTAGCCCCTCTGTACACCAATCCAGCCAGTCCCATTCCCCCCTGCTCTATCCCTGTATCCCGGCAAGTTTACTTCCCTCGAGTCCCCTTTTCAAATCATTCATCGTCTCCGCTTCCACCTCCCTCGTGGGCAGCGAGTTCCAGGTCATCACCGCTCGCTGTGTAAACAAGTTCTCCCTCACATCCCCCCCCCCGCCCCCAGTGCCAAAAACCTTAAATCTGTGTCCCCGGGTCCTTGCTCCATCAGCCAATGGGAACAGCTTCTCTTTTTCTACCTTATCTAACCCTGTCATCATCTGGTACACCTCCATCAAATCTCCCCTCAACCTCCTTTCCTCCAAGGAGAACAACCCCAGCTTCCCCATCCCTAACCTTGGAGTTAAAATCCCTCATCCCTGGGTCCATTCTGGTTAAATCTCCTCTGTGGTCTCTGTGAGGGCCGGCGGCCTCACGCTGCCTATCTTTATAAAATATAAATAGATACGCTCATCGCTGTTTCTAAAATTTTAAAACTGAACAAAGACCTATAAAATGGCTGAACCTACGTCTGTCTGTGACCCCTCCACCCCCCGCACCAAGAGGCTCCTGAGCAGTTTCAGAAAAACACGCAACTCATTGTCTCTAATGACCTGCTGTGACTGCACAGCCCAGGTTCAAAGAGAGCTGTACAAAGGCCATCTGCATTTAATAGCCCAGGCTGACCTACAGCAGCTGGATCTTCTGCTAGGACATAGGCCCCACAACATTCCTTTCAATTCTTAATGGCTGGGATATTTGACAGTCTTTGGGATCCAGATGAGGGATACACGTCCTTTGTCAAAGACCTGGTGGAGAAGTGGGAGTCATGTGACGGGGGCCTCTGGCTTGTGGAACAAGTAATATCGCCTTGCTGAACTGCATAGCTCATTCTGCTGCTCACCATCTAACCAGCAGCCTCACAGATGAGGAGCTCTGGCCCCATCTACACTGCTTCTTCTGGAAGTTCTGTATCACCGCCTACAAGACTGATTCCTCTGCATGCCCATCTCATCGGGTGAAGTCAACACCACCGGAAAAGTGAATTATCCAGCATCAGTTTTCAACCTGCCTACCTCTGTGAAAGAATACCTCATTGGACTTTGATTCTGGACTCTAGAACTCATGCGAAACAATATTTATTTTCTCTGTGGTGTCTGCACCTTAAAACCTTCTTTCCTCTATCCCTCTGTGCACTGTCTGAATGTCGAGGCAACAGTGTGACCCTCCCTCCCAAGGTTTGAGTGTGTGCAAATAAACAAACCCCTTGAGTTTATCCTACCTGGAGTTTGCTGCGGGGTTATTAATAGAAACCTGGAGTACACCAAAACAGAGGGGTTGGGAAATACGCCACTGCTTATAAAGAGGGAAACAAATCAAAAACACCTTTCAGTTTGTGGATGGGTGGTGAGAGGAGAAAATAGTGCTGTTTAAATTTAACCCCATCCACCCTCCTGCCTCTCAAGGACCCTCAAATCTTTCCTGTAGTGTGGTGACCAAAACTGGGTGAAATACTCTAGTTGTGGCCTAACCAGGGCTTTATAAAGGTTTAGCATAACGTCTCTGCTTTTGGTTATTTGCACTAGTGTTTAGAGTATTTACCTGTACACACTGATGAACCATTGAGTTCCTCATCGCTTGTCATGAACGATGCAACAAGGGATCCATGGACGGAATTTTACAGCCCAGTCACACCAGGAGCCGGGCTGTAAAATGAGTTCAAAGGTCCATTGGCTTCACCTGGACTGGAAAATCCTTCTGGCGGGAAGGGCTGTCTAAAGGATTTGTCACATCGGCCAGGCTAGCGCCCCCCACCATCCCCACCACCCCTGCCCCATTGCAGTCCCGAGGGAGTGCTGCGCTGCCGGAGGTGCCACCTTTCCCGGTGAGGCACCAAATCGAGGGCCCTCTCGGGTAAGCATCGGAAGATCCCGCAGCCGCTCTCGGAAGAGGTGGGGGGGGGGAGTGGGAGGGGGCAGGGCGGGTCTCCCAGCGCTCGAGAGGCTGCAACCCAACATCGCTAAAGCACGCAGCCCGGGCCATAAGCAAGTGACCGCTCGTGGGATCTTGCTGTGCAGAAACCGGCCGCCCCACCCCCACCCCGTACTTTTGCTCGTCGTTCAGGTGCTGGCCCTCATTCAGGTGAGGTGTTAAACCCGAGACCCCGCCTGCCCCCCTCAGGTGGATAGGAAAGACGCCCCCTCCACCGCCGTGGCCACTGTTGGGAAGAAGGGTGGAGTTCGGGGTGGGTTGTTGAGAGGGGGTTGGGGGGGGTGGGGCAGGGGGGGAGGGGCGGAGGTGTTGGGGGGGTGGTGGGCTGGCGGTGGTGCCGGTGGGGGTTCTCCCCGGCCTCCTGGGCCCAATATTTACCCCACAACCAACGTCAGTGAAAACAGGCGCTCCTGGGTCATTATCACTGCTGCTGTCCCCGGGGGATCTTGCTGTGCGCAAATTGGCTGCATCCCCTGACATTACAAGAGCGACTCGGCTTCAAAAAAAATGCGCTTGACCGGCTGAAAGGAGGTTTGGGATGCCCCGTGGACTTTTTCTTCCTGCAATGCGTTCGGTCCGAGTTGGCCTGTGGGTCGTTCCACTGCTTTGTGTGGGCCTCATAGTCGGCCTAGGTTTGTAATGGAGCCTGAGGCTTGAATTTGAGCACATTCGAAAGTCTGCTGCCTGAGTCTGGACTTCCGGACACCCTGGACACCCTCAACCGGCTCCCGGCTCCCGGCGCGCCAACGCCTCTTTCCCTCGTCCTGAACCTGTCAGGTGGATGTGGGCACCAGTGGCAGGGCCAACATCAGTGTTACCCGTCCCTAAAAGCCCTTGAGTAGAGGGGCCGGTGGGGTGGGTGGTGGGGGTGGGGGGGGTGGTGTGAGGGGAGGGGGTGTGCTGGAGGGAGCTGCTGAGGTAGGGGCCTGGGCACCGGCAGCAGTGGGTCCTTCAGACGGGGCCACACACCGCTGGCACTGGGCTGGCGGCGAAGGGGCTGAGTGTGGCCAGCTCTCCATAGGCTGCGGCCTGCTTCACCCTGGGTGCTGACCGGTCACCCTGGGTGCTGACCGGTCACCCTGGGTGCTGACCGGTCACCCTGGGTGCTGTCCGGTCACCCTGGGTGCTGACCGGTCACCCTGGGTGCTGTCCGGTCACCCTGGGTGCTGATGGAGCTGCACCTATCCAGGCAAGTGGGCAATATTCCCCCCAACCCCACCCACCCCCACCCACCCCCACCAGGCAGGCGTGTCCGCAGCAGGGTGGAGGTAGAGGCAGCCCCAAGGCCCCAGGCCCCTGGAGGACCTCCTGGTGAAGAGGCAGCTGCTAAGCCTGAGGCCCCTGGAAGCGGCCGGGCGAAGGACGCTGGGGTATCGGCGAGACCCCGTTGTGGGGGGAGGGAATGGGGGGGTGGGGGGTGGGGAGGGGTGGGGGGCACATCAGGCAGAGGTCAAAGGTCCAGGAGGCCTCAGCGGGAGCGGCCCACGAGGCTGGGGAGTCCGTCCGCCTGCCCTCTGACACGTGGTTGCATTCCAAGTCTCCACAGGGAGGATGGAGGAGGGCGCCATGGGGACCGCGGTCCAGGGGGAAGGGCCAGCTCCTGCTGGAGGTGCTTTGAGACCTGCGCCCCACCTCCGCGGCCACGGGTGAGCTCCTACGGCGGCTGCGTGAGACATGGACAGGGCACCTCCACCTCCCTCCAGGTACTGCCCCCAGGTCCTCCAGGAGCCAGGGAGGGGCCCTCGGGCACCCACAGAGGGGGAGGAGCATCGAGTGGGCACCCGAAGGTCTTCTGCCCAGCACCCTCCAAGGGCGCCAAGCACTCCTAGTCCCCTCCACCTGCCTGTGGCCCCATCAGCTCGGGCCTCCGAGACCACTGAGGGTGTGGCTGCCCCAGGGTGGGAGACACAAAGAAGGCCGGGGGACTTCAGGCCTCGGGCCTACAGAGGCTGCCTGCTTAAGGGCCCAGTGGTCAGCCGGCTGCCTCTGCCTCATGTCAGGGAAGCAGCGAGACACGGCGGCAGGGTAAGAATAAAAACCCACGAGTATTAAGTTCCCGCTGACGGCGGGGTGTATAATTATTGTGTAGCACCTTCGTCGATATATCAATCATTTCACTTCACGGGAGGTGCCCTGGGTTTTTCTTGCTGCTGTAGCCTGTGCTTGTTCCCCTACCCATCCTGCCTCCCCATCCCCCACCTTGCGATTGTCGGGGGGGTGGTGGGGTCCAAGGCTGGGTCTATACCCCCCTGAGCCAGGCCTGTACATCGGGTCTCTTTGCCAAGGCTCATGTGAGCCCGTGTGTGAGGAAGGTTCCTGGTCTCACTGTTCCTCTCTCCCCCTTCCCTCCACTGCCCTTTGGACTCTATAGAGAGACCTTGGCCACTTCATGTCGTCCAGCTGCATTGACCTTCAGTTCCACTCACCTGATGGAAGCACCCGCCAACCCCACCCCCCTCCAAACCACCCCCCACCCCCCCCTCCAACCCTCCCACCCGCCTGGCATTGTTTCTGTCGGAGATCGAGGGTGTCGACATCCCGATCTGCCTTTGTGTCCGGATGGCGTAGGTCACATGCCCAGACTGTCCGCCACCTTTTACCCTCCTCCTGTGGCCCACCGCCTCCCCATCCCTCCCCCCCCAACACATCAGCATTGACCCCCACCCCCACCCCCCCCCCGCTCCCCCACCTCACCCCTTCACCCTCCCACCGGTCACCCTCGAACCTTCCCCCTGCCCCCTTTCACCCCCGGAGACAATCACCACCACCCTTCAAATGCCTTCGCTCCGCAATGAGACCAGCCCTGCCTCCAAGGCCCACCCAGACCCCCCTCCCCCCCCCCCCCCACAAGATCCGCCAACAGCCCCCCCTGCCAACCCCCGGACGCTCTCCACCCCACTCCTCACACTACCTCGCCTCCCCCCCCACCCCGCCGCTTAGCACCCCAACCCACCCCAAAAAAAGAGTCCAGCATTGGCAGCATCACTGAGCCTTCCCTGTGAACTCCACCCACCCCCTCAACCCCCACCCCAAATCCCACTTTAAGGTTGTTCCCCGCCCCCCCCAAGCCACGCCTGATTTTGCCAGCATCCTCCTGGTTGTTTCCTGGGTGTGTGCCATACTTGGTGCTCGGTTGTCAGTCGAGTGCTCCCTCACCATGTGAAGACTGGGCACGAATCCCCACTGGAGGTTATACTGTACTGGGGGTGGTTTGGGGGTGAGGTGGGGTGAGGGGGAACATTCTGGCCTGTTGTTCAGTTAAAGAACATTAAGCGCACGCCACTCAGGCTCTCAATGGGCCTTCAGTGGGACCAGCACACCCACCGTGCCAACGTCTCTCTCTCTCTCTCTCCGCCGAGCAGCTGATTTCTTTCTCCCCCCCTCCCATCGCATTGTCCACTCCCCCCCTCCCTGCCCGCCCCGAAACCCCGCCCCTGGCAGGAGGGGAATGTTCCTGCCCCTATCCCTGCGGTGTCCCCTCAGCCCCACAGCTGCGCCCCCCCTTCGAGACCGGGGGCTAACACAGGACCCCGCCACCACCACCCCACCCCCCCCGGGGCTGAGCTTCTGACCAGAGGGCACCAACCAAGCCTGTCAGGGATTGTAGGAAAGGCCAGGAGCGGCTGTAGGGTGGTGGGGGGGGGGGGTAGCAAGGAGCTCTGCAAGGCGGAGAGTGGGTTTGGAAGGTGCTGTCGAAGGAGCCTTGGTGAGTTGCTGCAGTGCATCTTGTAGATGGTACACACACTGCTGCTACTGTGCGTCGGTGGTGGAGGGAGTGAGTGTTGAAGTTGGTCTGCTACATTACAACAGTGACCACACTTCAATTTTTAAATTCGGCTGTGACAGTGCATTTTGGATGTGTAAACATAAGCCCTTCTTACAGAGTCAACGTAACAGCCCTTGTTTAGGCTTCACCTGGAATATGGGGCCTAGTTCCGGTCCCCGCACAGTGTGTGAGATCTGAATGCCTCCGGATAGTCTCACTGGAGGGTCACTCATGATGGCATCTCCCTTGGTCATCACTAGAGTGCTGGGACCTGTCACAATGGAGCCCTGCAGACTTTGGGGAGATCAGTCCAGGGATAACCAAAGGGCCTTTATTTTCATTCAGTTACAGGATGTGGGCATCGCTGGCTGGGCCCAGCATTTTTTGCCCATCCCTAATTGCCCCTTGAGAAGGTGGGGGTGAGCTGCCTTCTTGAGCCGCTGCAGTCCCTGTGGTGTAGATGCACCCACAGCGCTAAAGAAAGACGTTGGATAGGAACACAGCAGCAGGAGGAGCCATTCAGCCCCTCGAGCCTGTTGTGCATTCAATCCAACCATGGCCTGATCCGTGTTTCAACTCCATCTACCTGCCTTGGGTCCATAACCCCTAATCCCCTTAACCCCACAAAAATCTACCCATCTCCGTTTGGAAATTTCTAATGGGGCCCCCCAGCCTCAACAGTTTTTTGGGGGGAGAGAGATTTCCAGATTTCCCCTCCCCTGTGTGTGAGGAAGTGCTTCCTGACATCACCCCTGAACGGCCTGGCTCGAATTTTAGGGTTCTGCCCCCACCCCACTTCTAGACCCCTCCTCACCACCCCCCTCCCCCAGCCCAGCCAGAGGAAATAGTTTCTCTCGAGCAACCTTATCGAATCCTTTAATCATCTGAAACACCTCATCAGAGCTGAGAAGTTACAACTATCAGGGAGAGGCCGAACAGGCCGGGGCTCTTTGCTCTCGATGTGAGAGGGCCGAGGGGGTGACCTGATCGAGGTCTTTAAAATTCTGAAGGGGTTTCGATGGGGTTGACGTAGAGAAGATGTTTCCACTTGTCGGGGGGAGACCAGAACTCGGGGCCATCAGTGTAAGAGAGTCACTAATAAACCCAACGTGGAATTCAGGAGAAACTCCTTTACTCAGAGAGCGGGGAGAATGTGGAACTCGCTCGGGACCATCAATATTAGACCAGTCACTAATAAACCCAACGGGGAATTCAGGAGAAACTCCTTTACCAGAGAGTGAGGAGAATGTGGAACTCGCTCCCACAGGAAGTGGTCGAGGTGAATAGTATCGATACATTTAAGGGGGAAGCTGGATAAACACACGAGGGAGATAGGAATAGAAGGATAGGCTGATAGGGGGAGGTGAAGAGGGGGTGGGAGGAGGCTCGTGTGGAGCAGGAACACCAGCACAGAGCAGATGGGCTGAATGGCCTGTGTCTGTGCCAGAAGGTTCCATATATCAGCAACTTCAGAAGAGGAGGAAAGGGATGAGGAGGGCATATAGAAGAGAACTGAGACAAGCTGGTGAAATATTCTCTCCTTCTCAGTTTGGAGTCACACTAACTGCTTCACGGTGCTTGCAAATCAATTTACACACACCCGTTGGAGGAATAGTACATTTTTAATTTGCAATTCAACCCTGCTCCAGGAGCGTGGACACTTTGATAATTCACAGTGATCGCTGGTCTGGAAAGAGGGAAATATTCTCTCGTACCTCTCCAAATATGGGTCTGTTTACCCCTTGCAACTGTTCACCATCCAGCCCTGTGGCCAGTCAACACCAGGGGAAAGGTTTGCATTTATATAGCCCCTTTCCCAACCCAAAAGCACTTTCACCGAATCTTAGAATGATATGGAGCAGGAGGAGGCCATTCACCCCATCATGCCAGTGCCAGCCCTACCCAATTCGTCCCACTCGCCTGCCCCTTCCCCATAACCCTGCAACATTTCCCCTTCGGGAGTATAACTAGTTGTCCCCATTTAATCTCTTTTACCCTGTTTTAAATAGCAGGTGAGACGTCGGGAATATTCCAATCCCAGGAACCAAATCCTGAGCCAAGAGCTCATGGCCAAAGCGTCTATAATCACCTCACCAACGAGATGAGGGATCATCGCCGTTCCTTCAGTGTCGCTGGGTCCAAATCCTGGAACTCCTTCCCTAACAGCACTGTGGGTGTACCTACACCACAGGGACTGCAGCGGTTCAAGAAGGCAGCTCACCACCACCTTCTCAAGGGGCAACTAGGGATGGGCAATAAATGCTGGGCCCAGCCAGCGATGCCCACATCCCCATGAACTAAATAAAATGCTGCCAGACCCTATCAACAGTGGCAACAACAATAACTTGCATTTATATAGCGCCTTTAACCCAGTAAAACATCCCAAGGTGGTTCACAGGAGTGTTATCATATAAAATTTGGTACCAGCAACGTCAGGACTTATTAGGTACAGGTGACCCATAGTTTGGTCAAAGAGTGGGTTGAAGAAGGAGAGAGAGGGTGGAGAGGTTTAAAGAGGGATTTCCAGAGTTTAGGGCCCCCAGGCAGTTGAAGGCCCGGCCGCCAGTGGTGGAGCGATGGGAATCGGAGAGGAGTTGGGGGTGGGGGGTGCTCAAGAGGCTGGAATTGGAGGAGCGCAGAGATCTCGGAGGGTTGTGGGGGTTGGAGGCAAGGGTGAAGCGATGGAGGTGTTTGGAACTAAGGGTAAGAGGGGTAAAAGTTACCCCTGGATTCAGGAGGGACAAGGCAAGACTGAACAGGCTGGGAGTCTTTGCTCTTGTATTGAGAAGGCTGGGGTGACATGATCGAGGCTTTTAAAAATCCGTAAGATCACTTTAAGAAGTCTAGGCACAGGAAGAATATTTCTGCTTGCAGGGGAGAGCAGAACCCAGAGACCATCGATATAAGATAGTCACTAAAATCTCCATTGTATACACCGAATGTATCAAAAACTGACCACTTCCGATTGACCGACTGTGAGATCCTGAACGGTAAATAAACATGATGGTCTTTCAAAGAAAATTGCCAAAGGATGTGTTCATGTCTGATACCCTTTCCACCCCCCCCCACCTCTTCCCTCCCTCTCCCTCCTTTCGTCTCCTGATCAACTCTTATCCCTCTTACCCCTGACTCCGACGCTCGGTGGGGTCAGAAACCTTCTCCCTGAAAAGGTGGCAGAAGTTGATTCATTCACGGGATGTGGGCCTCACTGACTGGGTCAGCATTGGTTGCCCGTCCCTAATTACCCCTTGAACTGAGTGGCCCATCTCAGAGGGGTAGTTAAGGGTCAGCCACGTGGCTGTGTGGGTCTGGAGTCACGTGTAGGCCAGACCGGGTAAGGAGGTGCAGATTTCCCTCCTTAAAGGGAGCCAGATGGGTTTTTACAACAGTCGATGATGGTCACCATTACCCAGAGCTCATGATGCAGAGTTTTTAAAAATTAATTGAATTTAAGTTCCACCAGCTGCTGTGGTGGGATTCGAACCCATAGCCTGACACTTGCAATCACTGGTCCAGTGATATTATCATTTACTCCACATCTCACTGTTAAATGTTCTCCATTAATAATTTTTTGCTCCATTCACGGAATCTGGCTGTCACTGTCTGGGCCCAGCATTTATTGCCCATCCCTAATTGCCCCTTGAGAAGGTGGGGGTGAGCTGCCTTCTTGAACTGCTGCAGTCCATGTGGTGTAGGTGCACCCACAGTGCTGTTAGGGAGGGAGTTCCAGGATTTTGACCCAGTGACAGTGAAGGAATGGCCGATATATTTCCAAGTCAGGATGGTGAGTGACTTGGAGGGGAACTTCCAGGTGGTGATGTTCCCATGTGTCTGCTGCCCTTGTCCTTCTAGAAGGTAGTGGTCGTGGGTTTGGAAGGTGATGCCTAAGGAGCCTTGGTGAGTT